>NC_071573.1:62990878-63265878 GCF_024509145.1 Vidua macroura | reverse complement strand
CCAACTGCATTGCACATTAGAGAAACTACGTGCAAGCTTTCTGAAGTTAACATGCTGCTGTTAATTCTGAACGATTTCTAAGTCAGTGGTTTTCTTCTGTTTGGTTTTGCTTTGTTTTCATGTCAGGGAATAAGGCTCTGTTGCTCCATGGCTCCAGAGCAACCAAGTAGAAAACTGCCAGCTGTCTGATAAGTGCTTTACTTTTGGGGCTCCACAGTGGTCAAGAAGCAGTTTATAATGATTAAAAAGAAAAATAAATAAAGAAATAAATGAGACCTTTTGAGGGTCAGGGTGGGGAAATGGGTAACAGAAACTAATAATTGAACCTACTGGACATAAGCAGCAGAAACAGTGCTTCTTAATCCCGCTGGTTTTATTTATCGCACTGTAGGTGCTTTTATAGCTATCTCTAAACATCTTTTACTAACTACAGAGACATCTGCAGATTTCTATGAACAAAGGCCAACTGAATATGTACTAGCTATGTTTACTCTTTTATATCTGATTTCAACTAAAAATTCTCTGTAAGTGAGCTTTTTTTTCTAATTGCACCATAAGGGATCCACATATTTTATTTCTCGATTTTGGTTGGAGAGGGCAGGGAGGGACTAGTTGAGTTGAAGAAATACTGAAGACCTTTCTGTGGTATATTTGGGGGATCTGTTGTGTGTTAGAACGTGTATTTTATCTTCCTGTATTATTGTGGCTGAAAAAAACCCTCTGTGCTGTTACGTAGTTGGCAACAAGATGCCTTTGGGAATTTTGCTAGTAGGTCAATGTGTATATGAAATACTCTGAACTCCTAGGAACATATGTTTTATTCTACATCTGATCTGTATTTTCAAGAACGTAGATGGCTTTCACTAGGAAAACCCAATATTTTGCTCAGGTTTTTCAGAAACTTGGATTGTCATTGTTTCTTTGCTCAGACCTTGCATAGACAAACGCACGCACCTACCACACCTGAGGTGACCACGTAGCTTTTGAGGGCAAGAGGGAAGGTCAGCGCTTGGAAATGCCCAAGGCACCCCCGGGCACTTCCCTTTTCCCTGCTGGCCAAACCCTTGCTCCAGAGGCCTGTGTGCTCACACCACTCACCCATCCCTGTACAAGCCAGTGCCCTTTGCTGTGTCTGCATGGATGTACAGTGTCACAAGCAGCAACTCTGGACAATGATAGAGGAACAGGCATTCACCTGTGAAAACAAGATTCAGGACATGGTCAGGAACTATATCTACATTGATTCAGTGAGATTTATATAGATATAGATAGATATATATATATGTAAGTGTGTGAAGGTGTGTGTATGTCTATGTATATAAAATACACAGGACTAACTATTTTTGGGGGCTGCATCACCCAGGAAGATTCTGATGCTGTGGACCAAGGGTTCCCGTCTCAGATACTGCTGGGAATTTCATGCATGAAATGTCCCCTAGGCCTGATCCTGTAAAGCATTCATTGCTGATTTGGATCACAAATTTAAATTTTCATACTTGAGTACCTGAAAATATGAGATCCTACTGGGTAGAGATGCTTTTCACCCCCTGGAAACCCCATGCAACTTCCAAGTGACAGGCTGAAATTTGCCACAACTTGCAAAACTAAAAAAGTTTCTACTTTTATGTAGTATTAAATATAGCAGATGTATAGTATTAAACACAATGAAGAGGTTTAAATGGGATGAAAATATCGTAACAGGTTATTTTATCTTTCCCTGTATACCAGTTAATCAAAATGATATTTCTATAAAAATCATTTTTTAACATTAAAAGAAACCAGTTTAGGCACCTAAGCAGCAATCCAATTTTCAGAAGATAATTTTTCATACCTTTCAGTGATTTCCCATGGAACAGCGGCTACTGGTAGTTAGCAATTTTAGAAGTCAGACAATTTAATGAAGTGTCTACACGTAGCTTATAGGCCTGATTTTAAATTAGAAAATTTTGGCCTTAATTTCTCTGTGTCTTAGTCTTCCCATCCATAATACGGGAATAATATGTGCCTCACAGGTTTTTTGTGAGGTCTGAATTGTTAATGTTTGTAAAATGCTTAGGAAATAGGAAGCACATCTAACTACTATGGATTGCAATATAAATGTGTATTCATATATTACATATAGAGTAGATACACACACTCACATACACACAGTATATATATATATACACACATACATACCTATATGAAGTTGGTATTCATAATCCTGCTTAAGTTGCAGTTAGAGCACCACCATTAAAAAAAATAGGACTGTTGACTACTCAACTAAATGATTAGTGGACAGATCTCTTCTGGAAGCAGTTTAGAGCACAGTAATGTGAGAATATCTGGATGGCATTTTTGATTTGTACAGCTGTATCCTCCTCAAAATCCAGTAAAGAATGTTATTTTTCTAGGCTGGGCTTTTGTTATAAACTAAAATATTCAGAAGGCAAGAGATACAATCCAAATGTGTCTTTTTTTCTTTTCTTTTTGACATTTGTTAATTCTGAATGTATTTTTAACAAAAGTGATTTTTTTGACTTACTAGTGTAATTTGCATTTAAAAAAAAAAATAAATGGAAAAAATATAGGTTTCCAAGCTATTTATGGCCCCCTGCTGCTATTCAGAACTTACAGGAAACTCAGAATTACTCTTCCCAGCTGAGCAACAATGCAGGATAAAGAATCCTATTACATTTACATGATGACAATCCCGATCTGTGCAGTGCATGGATGTGACAGCACTGAATAGAAATTGCCAGGTCATGACACCATTTTAACGCTGTCATATGTACCAGGTATTTTCATTATCACTGACACTAAAAGGTTTCTTTTACAAGGCTGACTGCAACAGACTCTTTACTTAGAAAACAGGGCTAGTTTTGCCCACTCATCAGGAATTTTAAGCCCATGATAGGTATAGAGTTGCCAACAGTGTTAAGTATTGCAAAAATAATACTTGTTAAGAAGGAGCTATGTAACATGGATATTTCCTCTGCATTTGTATTCTTTTATATGCTATTTATTGTCCCTACACAAAAATGATGGAATCCTGTCTTAGGCAAAATGTTTATAGAGCTCACATATATTGACAGCTTGCCTGAGGTCATTTAATAAAGGTGGAGCAGAATGATATACATTTTGAGATACTCGGTCATGCTCTCTTAGGATGACTCCTTAAAAAGAGAGTTCTTCCGTTAGGATTTTTTAGGTCTTCATAATAGTGCAAGTGATACTTTTCGGTCAGATATGGAGAAGTGGTTTGTGCTCCACTTGCTTAATCTAAGTGCTGTTTACAATACTCCACTGCTGCACAGCATTTTGACAAAGTTTGGCACAGTTATGTATTGATTGCTGGGTGTCTCCAGATAGGAATGGCCATTAACTCAGTGTCTGAAGCCTTTCATCACTTGCATGCTCACCTTCCATTTGAGCAAATTGATAGTAGCCAAAGCAAAACTCCACACTCTGTGAATCACTCCACCTTGTAATATTTTCATTTCCAGTCCTCTGTTTTATTTTTAAATGCAAATACTAAGAGGAGGAGGACTTTTCTCACAAAGGTGGAAAGCCCCATGAATAGCCTATGTGTACGTATTGCTTGCTGACTGTCTACCAATGAGTAGCTGAGATGAAAGTGAAGGACTTCTTGAGTTTGTTTTCTAGCTGTTCTGAATCTGGCTTCTTCCCAGAACATGTGGATTGACAGCAGACACTAAAGGTAAGCCAGGTCTTGTTGAAGAACCAATGCACAGCAATACTGCAGATAGCACGGTGTCCACTGCTCCTTGGGGAAAGATTAGGACAGTTGTTAAGCTAATTGGTCTGCTTCAAGCTACATGCAGTATTAAATGCAATTACAATGCACAAATGAAACCACCCTTTAGACTGCAATTGCTCATTCACATACAGAAGTGGCACAGCACAGAATCAACCAGTAAAAGAGATTTTCTTCCTGTAGTCACCAATATGCTTCATCTCCTGGCATGGATTGGAGAAATCAGCTCTGCTTGATGTCATGACCTAACAAGTCCCTCTGTTCAAACCTTCAACAAGAGAAGCAATTGCAGCTAGTCAAAGCTGAGACCTTGGCTTAGCTGAGTGATTTAGGAAGATACTGTACCAAATGTGAAGTTCTAAATAGCACCATACATACATTTGTTGCACATCTCTCTCCATATGTACAAAAGAAGGGTCTTTTAAAAATGCACTTTTCCTTTATCTCTCAGAAACCAGTTGAAACAGATTATGTCTTTTACAAGTGTCTTCCAAAATCCTGCCAAGATCATGAAAGACTTTTTTTAATAAAAAAATCCAATGAAAACACCGATTTTTCTGCTCTCTGTTGAGTAGAAGACTTAACTCTTGGGACTTCCAAATGCCTTGGGATTATTATTTTGGATAGATAGAAGCACTATGAAACATGAGAATTAAAAAATAAATAATGCTTGTGGTCATCTCTGATTCAAAATTAAATCTCTACAAAAGCCATGCTTCTCCATCCACCAATGGAAAAGGGTCTTTATTGCCATCTGATACCTTATCATTTTCCCAGCTTTGCCTTTGTCCTGATGGGAAATAGGTTATGGGGAGCTTAAGGTGAAGAAGCATGTTCACATTCAGCATGTGCTCTCCAACAGCCTCCAGTTCTGCCACACAGATGTATCACACCTAGTTAATTTTTTTCTCTCTGTCACCATCTTCTTGTCCCATTCTCACTGTCTCTCTTCCTGAGCACAACCCCAAATACCTTCCCAAAATTACATACTGCTCTTTGTCACGCCCATTGTATCCAGCTCACATAAAGGTGGCGATGGCAGCTGGGGAGGATAGTGTCACTAAGGATGTGTGCAAAACAACAAGAAGAGGAAGCACAAGGTTATGTACATTCTCAAAAAGCCCTAGACAGGGAGACATTTAACTGAATGGTAAAGGTTGTCAGCATTACAGAAGCCATGAGACACAGCTTCCCTGGTAGGAATCATTAGCACATGTGCAATTACATTTGCTAAAGCTATAGCTCACTGAGTACACAGAAAGTCATAAATATCCAGAGCTACAAAAGGCACAGGTGAATTAAATTTGATAAAAAATGTTAGTGAACACATTTACTGGATTAGATTCACGTTTCATTTTCTTCAAGAATTTTCTCAGGATTGTGTTTTTTCCCCTTGAAAACATTTAGATAGTTGATTTCTATGCATGCAGGTGAAGATTTTGTTCCTAGGAGAGCATGTAAGTATGTGCAATTGCTTTAATTTGCATAGGGTTCTCCATACTGATGCATCTGTGTGCATTTGTGCTAAATGTTGGCTCAGTTCACTCAGTCACACATACATGCACACATACACACACCTGTTAGGTGGCTATATTTTATGGTGGAGATACATAACCACACACAGTCTCTCTCCTTTTCTGCTTAGCTTTTCCTATCTGTCCTCTCAAGACATTCAAAGTCCTAAGTGTTTATTTTCTAGGCAGGCAATTAGTACACAAAAATTATTATTTCTGATAATTACTGGATGCACAAGCATGGTCGAATCTATGAATAGAGTAAATAAGACAGTCCTTTCTACAAAGGGTTTATGTGATAAATAAAGTTAATGAGAATATTTCAATTAGGAAAAAAAAAAAGAAAAATATGATCTCACAGTTCCACTCTGCTGTTAAATTTCAGTTACTCGAAGAAGTGGGTGACAAAAAAAAATCAGAAAAAGGAGAAAGTGATATGGTTATTTACAGTATTACATATAAAAATTAAGTAAAAGAATCAGCCAATTATATCTTACTAGGTTATCCAATTAATTTATGGTAGCTCCATATGGACACATTATATCTTATCTTACATTTTAAAGGTATTTAAAACAGTAGCTATGGAAGAAGAACAAACATCAAAGGGACTGCATATTGATGTAATCACAAAAGGTTGATGGATTGATTCAATTAATCAGTGACTAATTTCTAAGAGTTCTGCAGGGATTTATTTACCAAACACTTACATTGTTTATTTTGCTCTCTGGACGGTTTGTATACTGTCATTTTTCTTCATTATTCTTCTTGTTTCATTCATCAGTTTCTGACAAATGTTTTCATGCTGATATGTGGCATGTTAGGCATGTAACTTGTCCACATTTACTGATTTAAAGCAGTACACTCCAAATTCTCAAGAGCTGAGAACTTTTGTTTATTTCCCTCAGGTCCTGAGAAACACTAGCCATCTATAATTAATATAAAGATGTGTTTTCCATTTAATCTTTGCTTTTAGTGTCTGCTCAACATGGCAAAGATGTAAGTTCTTGTCTAGCTTAATCTCCTGCTCAAACTTTAGACAGAAACTTACTATGAAAAACATTTTGAACACTCTTGATGGCAAATACAATAATCGTTCCCTCTTTGGTTTTTCCTTATATTTTGTAGTTCAAATCCAGTGCAAAATGTTTTAAAGATGTCAGCAGTTTCACAATGTTTTCCATAAGTTTAGATAAGTTTTTACAAGGGCAAGAAGTGATAGGATGAGGGGGAATGGCTTTAAAGCTGAAAGAGAGAAGCTTGGGTTAGATATTAAGAAAAAATGCTTTCCTTTGAGGAAGGTGAAGCACTGGAACAAGTTGCCTGGAGAAGTGATGGATTCCCCATTCCTGAACGTGTTCAAGACCAGGTTGAATGGTGAGCAAATCAGCACATACAGGAAACCAAAGGCAACCATCAAACCACAGCTGAAATGCAAAGACTTCATTTATTTCATTGCCTTGCTTACAATGCCGAGCAGCAGAGACACACAGGGACACAGGCTCCATCCTGCTTAGTTCATCCCAGCAGGTAGCAGCAATCCAGTCTAGTGAAAAGTCTCCCTATTCATGGCAGGGGTTTTGGAACTAGATGGTCTTTAAGGTCCCTTCAAACTCAAATCATTTCATGATTCTATGATTTTCTGTTTTAATAATGTCACAGCATGTGCTTCAAGTCAATACATAGAAATGGCCAAATTAGGACAAGTCACAGATTTCAAAATGGCAGATACTGGGCACAACAGAGGTCTGTGAAAGATGGAGGATTGAAACCAAAAGGAAACCATTCTTTTAAAGTGTTGAGTCTCATCTGGGCAAATATTTTTATTTTAAACTCTCAGGAACACTGAACAGCTTTTTTTTTTTTAATTAACATATTCATTGCATGCATACATGCAGCATAGGTGAGATTTCCAGGCATCTTCAGCAATGGTCAAATTCTTACTTCATCTTTAGGTGTCTAGGAACAACTTCTCAGGAAGAGTGAAAGATCACAGACCCAGTGACAAAAGCCCTGGCAGTCTGCATCATGTGGATTTAGAAAACTCCACCCTACCTATTTAACTTACTATAATAGACAGATGGAGACAGACACCTCTCAGTGATAGTGGGTGACACACATGGAAACACAGGACGTTCCCACTGAACATCAGCAAACTCTTTCTTACTGTCAGAGTCACCGAGTCACATATTGCCCAGGGAGGTTGTGGGGTCTCCATTCTTGAAGACTGTCAAATCGTGACTGGACTTGGTCCTGGGCAACGTTCTGTAGGTGGCCCTGCATGAGTAGGGCTGTTGGACTCAATAGTTACCAGATGCACCTTCCAGCCTCAACCATTCTCTGATTCTGTGATTCACCTCTCATTCAAGCTATTTTCCCCCATTGGAAATACTCCTAGCATCTCAAAAGGATGCAAAAATATTCCTTTTTGGTCCGAGGTAGTCTCAGAATTAACCTTCAGAGTGAAAATAACAGGTCTGCATATTAAAGGAGAAAAAAACCCCATCCATTTCTAAAATGCATTGGTTATTATTTTTCCCTTATTTGAGTCCCCTATAGCTGGCCAGTTGGATGAAATTCCAGCTCCACTAAGGCCAGTGAGAATCTTGCTGATTGTTTCAATGAGATTTCAAGATCTCATACTTTCTGATGAAGATGCCTGAATATTTGCTTCCTTGAAAAACAAAAACCCACCGCCATTATCCTCAATAATTTTAAATGCTCTACAAAAATTGAGATTTTTTTTTTCCCTTTTCATGCCCAGCATTTGTGAAATACATGGCCTGGTGATATAAAAATTTTATCTGTACTCATTTGTGATGACCCATATAACTTGCTCATTGCCACATTTGTGCCAGTAAAATCTTTCTATCATTCCCACTCCTCTGTGTATTTCATTTCATGTGAATGAATATCACCCAGGGCATTAACACCCTGGGAGGCTTTCTGCAAAATATGAGCATTAGGGAGACATCAAAAGACATTTGCATAGCTATTTGGCCAACATGATAGTAGGAATCTGCTACATAACCTCTTTTCCCTTTAGAAATACATGTTAAATATTAGTTGTAACCCGGAATTTTCAGTATAAGAATTTCACATCCTTCTAGCTTCTTGCTCAGTTGCACAGAGCTCCTCAGACTTGATAAGATTTCCATTGAGCAAACTAATTCAGCAGCAAAGAAATTTTTGCACATAAACAGAAAGATGAAGCACCAACTCAAAAGACAGTCTAATAATATCCAGTGCTTCTAGAAATCCAATACTTTTGCCAAAGGCATTTCTCAGTCTGGAGTTTCTCCTGTGCAAAAATGCTTCTTGTTCATTAACTTACAGCCTGAAATGCAGTTCCTGACAAAACTCTGTCTGAGTGAGACTCCCACCCTGACAGTCACTGATACAACCCATATTCTGCTCTGTGAAAGGATATAGATGAGAAGCTAGCACTGCTCCTTCAGGCCTGCTCCCTTGAGCTTGTCCTTCTCACACCTGACCACGTGAGACATTGCCCCCCGACAGTCTCAGCTGTCATGGGCACGTTGAGTTATTGAGCTGAACCACTGGTGAGTGCCAATTAAAATTAAGCAGGTTCTCTACATCATTAGTGGTAAAGCACCCAGGGTACCAGTGGTGCTGTGCCGCCTGAGTAGGGACAGATCTAGGCAAAAATGGTGTAGAGAATCCTTCAAGCAAAGGCAACCAGGAAGGGCAGCAACATCTATGTCCCTGCTTCCAGCTTCTGCCAGAGCCCCAAAAATTCCCACTCTCTGTTGGCTCCATCACCAGTAGCACCCAGAGCTGACCAATGGTATCATCCAAGAGGTCACATGCTCCTGGCACCGGCAGGAAGAGCAAGCCTGCGTCTCTGTTTTAACTCAGATCATGTGTTTCTTGTAAGAGAAGAAATCAGACTTTTGTCTGGCTACAGTTTTTTACATTTGAGTTGACAAAGCCCTGCCTTGCTTCACTTTGCACTTGGCACAGAGCAAGTTCAATTAGAGGAGGTAGTTTTGGCAAGCATGGACAATGCTCCTATTTTTTTGCATTTGGAAAGCTATAGTTCAGGTATACTTCTGTAAAATAAATTATAGGTTAAAAAAGATAATTCACTGTTTGAACTTGAACATATTCAAGCCTTCTTTATCAATGTGAAGACACCCTGAGTCATGTGCATGGTTATTTAATGTCATTACTTTTATGAATGTTTCTTCATTATATTAAAATTAATACATGTTACATGTAGAAAAATCAAAGGAAATAGCAGGAAAAATTGACATGAAAGTATTCTACAACACCAGCATACTGTTAAGTTAACCATCAGGATCAATCTCAAAAACTATCTCCAAGCTTAGGCCTATAAACCACTTACTCTACAAAAAATGCTCCTCAGTCCTGGAAGTCATACAGTTATGGCCAGAAGCTCTGTTAATCTCAGGCTTTTAAATTATACTTAAATGACTGACTGGTCACTGTCCCAGATCATCTCCCAGTCCTATTGCCTTTACTCTCATTTGCACTCATAAGGGCCCCAGATTTGTGAAATGGAAGTTCATAGCTCAATATTTGTCCCTGAATTATTTGCTTTTCATTTGTATAGTCCATAACAGAACCTGGAGAAAGAGGCCAGGCAGATTCCTAGAAGGACTTGTAGGCATGTATAACAAAGAGACTTTCAGAGGAAATACTGATGGTGGAGGGCCACTCAGGCTGGGCCTTCTCAAACATTTTGGGGCTGCTTGCAGTTGTAAAGAGCTGGACTCAGCAGCCCAAGCCATTCCTTCAGCCACTTCACTTCTGTGGTGTTTGTGAGGAAAGTTACCCTCAAATCAGACCCCCAGTTTCACTGAAAGTCAGCAGATCTTAAACTCTTCTTGGGTATTTAGGTTCTTGGGCCTTTTTGAATGCCCACTAATGTTTATTTTTATTTTTAAATTCTTCTGAAGTAGAACAAAAGGACCTTTGAAAATCGGTGCCTTGTGATTAGACCCTGTGGACAGGTACACTTTGCTCATCAGGCTAAATAAATTCAGTAATTTGACTCAGCCCTTGATTTTCAGGTCTCCACATGTATTACACTCTGCTAATTTCCCTGTGATTTTTCACAGTTTTTATGAACAAAGAAATATAAACTTCATCCACATCTGCTCTGATACTGAGTTCCTGATGTAATGGATGCATGTCAGTAATAACAAAAATAGATGATCTGTGAAAGCCCACGCTCTGTGACAGTTTGTACAATAATTTTTTACCCTCAAACTCCATCACTTCAGAATCCCTTCCTCTCCCATCTGTCCTAAACAAGTGGGAGAGGCTTTTTGCTAGAAAATGTACTTTTTTAAGTACCTCTCTGGAGGAGAGCATAACAACTCTGCCTTAAGAAAAATGCTGTTAGTCCTGCCCATGTGTCAGAATAGAAGCTGCTACTAATTATAACTAAGATCCTGTCAGTTATCTGAATTCACTGGCAATTCTCATAAGATCCTGAAGAAAGCGAGTAAACACATTAACAGGAATGTGCCAGCAGCAAGTCACCATAATTCCCTTCCCAGCTCTCTAAAACCTACTGCGGGCTCACAGCAGCAGCAGCAGCAGCTCAGTGCTGCAGCCCACGGAACACCTGGGACCAGTGCAGGCAGCCTGACCCAGGCTAGCAGCTGTCTCCAAACAGGCACATCCATAGCAGGAGAGCAATGCAATAGCTGACAATCTTCTTGACAGGTCTGGAATATACTGGAGATTTGGACAACAGTGGGGAAAATCTGTCACTCAGGCTCTTTTACCTGAGGAGCTAAGGAGGAAGAAAACCCCTTAAGTAAAAAAGGGTGTGCATTAAAATGTGGCACCAGCCTCCCTGGCAGCTTGGGTATACTGGGTGTATATGGTGCCATGTTCTTTGTTGAATCCAAAAGAACAGAAATGTTTCTGCTGAAACACCAGATAGTGTTAATATTTCCATAGAGCCAAGTCTTCCCTAGGGACCATTCCTGCTACCCTGGGCACACAGGGCATGTGTGCAAACCAGAAAGGACTGCTTCTTGTGAAATAATAACCACATTTGCTACTGGGACCCTTTTGCATCTCTCTGGAAGTGTAAGCTCTTCACAGGAGCAACTGTAAAACACACCCATCTGAAGATTCCTGCACTTGCTAAAGGAACACAAAGGCAGCTTAGGAAAAACAAGAATCTGATCCAATTCTCAGTAGGAGAGCAGGTTAAGTATTCACCTTCTTCAGGGCTTTTTATTATTATTCATAAGTAACAACAGGTGCAGTAGCTGATTTCTTTTTTCCAAAATACACAGCAATGCCTTTTTGGAGAGGGTTTGAAAGATGGGATTTTTCAAGCCAAATGCAACCATAGAACCACTCTGCTGGGTGACAGAGCACAGCAGCTCCCTTACCCTTTCTGGGGTTTGATACAACTCACATTCCTGCACAGAGGGCAAGAGAAGAGGAGGAGAGGGAGAAGAATAGAAAAGATTAACAGACATTGAAGAATGCAGTATATTCAGTAAAAGCGTAATGAGATAATCCCATGGTAACCGTCAGGTTTTGGCTTTTGTGCACAGCTATCTGCAGAAATGCTACCAGCACATGGTTTGTTTGCTGTTGACACTTTCTGTTAAAGAGGGAAAAATCAGTGAGGTCTGGATTACCCACAGGCTTGGCAATAGGACCTAAATCTAGGGTCATGGTGTGTGCATGGTACTCTGGTGGCCTGGAGAAGATGGTTTCAAGGTATCTGGTAGTATATACTGCAGCTGTAGCATGGTATGGGGAGTTAAAATTGAATATAGAGAACCTAAACTGATTTTACAACAATAGGATCTTTTTTTCTTTCTCAAAGAAGACCTCACAGCTTTTGCAGAGTCAAAATTTAAATAAGCAACTTCAGAATCCTTCAAAATTTTTTTTACAGCATTTGTAGTATTTTTTTTTTGCCCAAGTAGCAGGTACCATTTAATATCAGGTACCAAGTCATTTAATAGCTGTCGGAGTGAAAATTCCAGAGTCTTTTCTCTTTTATTTCTCATCTTGAACAGCCTAACTTCATTTTAACTTCCATCCAGATTAGTGTCAGGCTTTGGTCTTAACTGCTCTGAATATAATGGAAATCAACAGTGTTGTATAGGAACAAATTACTAACCCATGCAATGACAGAACAAAGGTCCTCTTCCTATTTCTCTTGGCTGTGACAGCTGACAGTGCTGTCCTACTGCACTGGCATCTGAAACAAGTGATCTAGGATCAGATTAGCCTGAAAGAAGTGTAACAGGATTTTAAATTAATGAAAAGTTAAGAAACCTTCTTTTAGTAGGAGCGCAGGCTTGGCACATGCTGATAGTGACCAAGAAGCATTACTTAAGGGTTACTCACAATTATTCTCTTGAAAAGGTAGTGTTATAGATATGTAATATCTGGCATTGCTGCAATACAACCGCATTCTGTCACACGAGGTCTGCAGATTCCAGCCCTCACATTGCTGTAGAAGAACTCCAGTGGCACATATTAGCTGGGGAGTTGGAGAATCTTAATGCAGCACATGGGAGTTTGGGGCATTCTCTCCCTGAGGAATTTGCAATCTGGATTTGCAGGTCTGAGTCACACCAGTGAGTCATGCTGTCAGCTGGTAATCAGGTGTCAGAGTCAGTACAGCACTCAGCTTCCAGGCCATCTATGCCTGTCCCCCCTGCTTGATCTCTGTGTTTGGCTGAGAGCAGGGGCTATTTCTAGCCACCAGCTTGGTAGCCCTTGTTACCTGTTTTGATTGGTTAGCAGAGAAATGTCCTAGCTACAATCAGCATTTTCCAGGAACCTTTCAAAACCTAAAGAGGAAAATGGTTAATATTTATGAGAACAGCCTGAAATAGCTTCTGAAATGGAAGAAAACTTCACGAGGAGACATTTTCCCTAAATTGACGGGAAAAAAAAGCCAGGGAACTACTTATTGGCTTTGAAACTCAGTACAAAGAAATGAAATGGTAGCACACCTTAAAACTGCTTCATGTGATGACTGAGTTTGGGCTTTGTTGTTTGGTTTGCTCAGCTGGCAAAGCTGACATGACAGTTTCACACTCATCAGAATTAGGGCCTAATTCCTTAGGCAGATCACCTCTCTTGGGTGTTGTCTTTCCAAATAAGACTGTAAGCTGATGTAAAAAAATCTGCTACTGTGTCTTTTTATTTGCAAATGATCCCTTGGACTGGAAGTGCGTTGTTCTTTCATCCCGTCATTTGCAATTTTGGTACTTAATTTAAAATAGTGATAGAAGCCCTGAAGTTTCTTGTCAGTGAAAGGCTGTTTGTCACAATGTTGGCCTCTGATATGTAAAGGCATTTCAGAAACCAAATGAGAAACAGCCCTGGGCAACCTGCTCAGTGTCCCTGCTCAGCCATACGTTGGAGTAGCCCATCTCCAGAGGTGCCTTCCTATCTCAGCCATTCTGTAACTCAGGCAAATGTGGCTTCTTGCTGAGCTGCAGCAGCCATTCTTGTCAGACAGTAAACAGAACTTTTCACATAAGGCAAGCATGGCCCTTCTTACAGTGCCTCTATACTTCTCTGTTACATAAGATTAAGCATACAAAATTGAAAAACATGCAGTTCCAGAATCACAGCTTGTAGAATACTTAAATCAGCATGCAGCTCAGTACTTGCCTTGAATGCATAAATGGCAATAGGAAACAATCCAAGATGTAGGACAGTAAGGTGTCTGGAATAGAGGGTACCCCAAATGCTGTGAGATTTGGAGGACCTTATCACAGTGAATTGCTAGATGTTGAGCTCCTGTGTAGGATGAATTCTCCCAGACACCCTGAGAGGGTGGTTGGTGCTGTTCTACTTCTTTCTTATGAAGGGTACTCCAAGTTTGTCAAGACCTTAGACAGGAAGGCAAGTACTAGGAATGAGATGTATGCATGGCAGAGGAAGAGCCCTAAAGAGTGAGGGAGCTTTAGATCAGATGGAGACACAGGTGAGAATATTTCATATCAAGAAAAAATCTGGTTAGTTTTTACAAGATCAAACCACAAGTTAGTTCCCCCACTTCTTACCCAGATGCAGAGGGACACAGCTTCCATTTGAGTCTGGGTAACAATGCAGTTCACTCCTTCCATGGGGAATACAAGCCCAGACATGGCACATGCATTTAGGAAGCTTGCTGTGTAGAGTAAATGTCTCATGTTGTGAGTGAATGCAGCTTTGGGGGTCTCTGACCAGAAGCTCTGTATACGTGTTTCCATAGGGAAGATGAAACTAAAGGAAACCACAGGATCTTAATCAGGATAAGGATGTTAGGAATTAATATGGTTAAACCAAGGGGGGAGACACCTCAGCAGATGCTGTAAAAGTCCCCTAATTTTTATGTTTGGATTTTTCCCACAGCTGTATCGGGGTATGTTCTGCACTTTCTTATATATAGTCACTAGGTTAAACAAGGGTATGAGCTGTGTTGTTTGTTTTCTCCCAAGGTAGATGGCTTGATGGGAATCACCTTCCACACATAACAGAGCCTGTGTGGTCAACACCTACCATACTCATACAGACACAAGTGGGTCTTAAGCATCTGCGATTTCACACAGAGAGGAGCCCCTCCTTTGGCTCAGAAACACCCAGCCCAGGGTGTTCAGTTATCTCACTGGAGTGGCACTGTTTCTTATAATCCTCTTTTGGAAGGAATTTTGTATACTGGCACTTCCATCACCAGTAGTATTCCTACTTTTTTCCCTCTGTTCACTCAGCTGTTTTATTTCACCCTGGTGTGAGGTTTCAGGAAGGAAAACACAGGCTTTTCACAGGGGTTACAGCTTTGTACTTTCTGCTTGCCTGTGAAGATGAAATGTTTGACTCCAGAAGTGTGTTTTAGCAGCTTAATAAAACAAAAGAGGTAGCACTCTTGACCACCTTGAACAGTATCAGGATCTGCTGGCAGAGTTGTGTGCCCTTCAGCCAGCCACAGGGAGGGTGAGGAGAGCCAGTGGCTGCCTCTGCCCTTCTTGGTCTGTGTGTGCCTGCACATAAACCAAACACCAATGCCTGGAAATGTTTCAAATATACCCTGTGGTTCATTGTGTGAAGTGAGGTTGTTATTGCTGCTTTAGCTCATTAACGTCGCCTTTGTGTCACCCAGTCCAGAGATCATCAGTACATTGTCTATTGGAGCTGCCTCAAGCATATTTTTGTCATAATAATCAGGCTAAGGATATCCTCTAAATCAGTTATCCATTGCTCTTGGGCTCTCTAAAGTACATCATCTGTTAGTATAAGAGCCTCTGCTTCTGCCTCTAGCAGTTTTCATAATGGAAGTATCTATTAATTCACTAATGCAGATCAACTTATTCAGATGTTTCAGATGCTGTTATACACATATTATTGCCATATGAAAAAAATCTAAAAATCATCAGCAGTCCTAACCATGTCTTGTCTTTTATGCACATTTGAAAATGGCAAAGTATGTCTGATCCTCATACTTCCCATAACATCATTGTCTGATCCATAAATGTTGGCAGATGCCTGGAATAACCTTTCTTCAGTGTCACCGTTTTCTTTACATTCATATTCAAGCTTAACTTTGCTTTTTCACACTCCTGAGGTCCTGATAGGACAGGAGAACTTGGTTGTGGACAAAATCATGACATCCTACCTATTTCTTTAAAAGATTCATCATATTAATGTTCTCTATTTTTCTTTAGCATTTCTGCAGCTTTTTTTTTTTTTTTTTTTCAGACACCAGCTCATGTTACTACAGGAATTTCTCTTCTGGGCTTGTGCTTCACTTTGAAGTCATACCTTTGTAGGTTTATGATCATGTGCGAAGTCTAGATGGTCAGAAGCTTAAGATTTGCCAAAAATATCCCCTAAGGTTTGTAATCTATTTCAGCTATACTGCACAGTATGTACTGACATCCAGTGCCAGTGGTAAATTCTTTTCTATTTGAGTATAATTTTCCTGTGATAGTTCTATGCTCTCAATCCTTATGCCCCCAAAATGTCTCCTGTAAAATACTGTTTTGTTCACTATTTATGGCTTATCTACCTTTTCAGTGTTGTGACCTGAATTTCTAGGAACATACCCTGGAACACATCCAATGAGTTTGTTGCTGCCATTTATTTGTTTGTTGCTGTAGTTTAAAAATGATGCAGCCCCTGTGTTCTCAAACTTCTCATCATATTTTCCCAATAAGATGTTCTTTCTATTTTAGGTTTCATAATAAGGACCTGTATAAATCTGTTAATGGGTAAACTATCATGTTTGTTATGGATTCTAATTTTTCCCCAGCAAGAAGTTAGAGATTTGAGAATGCTTTATTGTCTTCATGTTGTTTGAACAGGTCCAGACATATTTTTTCCTAAGTTTTGGCCAAAGTAACTCACACAACACCTACTTTTATTCTGCTGTGATTCAGTTTTAGATGGCACTCCATCTTAAGAGTTGGGCCGTTAGGTATTTGTTGAGTGTCTCTATATACTAGGTTGTCAACAGCAAGGACTTCTATTCCACTTAATATTTCACTGTACCTTTTCTGGACTTGTGTTATATGAATGTAGGAAAAGGTATATTCTGGGAGAATTGTCTTCCAGACAGACAAAAGTGTGTGCTTCAATTCCTTCTTCTTCCGATTGTCCAATCTGACATGGTGTCCCAAAGCAGATTTAATTGCTGATGTGGGCATGTATGTGGGCATGTATGTGATGTCCTTTAGGCTGGTTAGACTGTAGCTGGGCTGTAGGGAAGAAAAAAGGAGAAGTGATACATTTAGCCCAAGGATAAGTTCCTGTTAAATCACATAATCTAGCAGAAAAAGGGAGAAGTCTGGGTGCTGCACAGACTGCACAGCCTGTAGCTCAGGCTCAGCAGAGACCCTTAGTTCTGATACTTGATTTTGGTAGCTACAGAAGGCCCATATTCCCTTATCTCACACCAGTGTTAGATATCCCAACTGCTGAGGTTCCCCCTTTTTCACTTATGTTCAGCCATATGCTGCTGCTGTCCCCTGCATTTAGAAGTATCTGAATCCCTGGAGTCCGGGGGCCATCAGACATCCCTTAAACACACCAAGAAAAGGTTCCTCAATCTTTTCTGTTGGAAGGCAAATTCTCAGGCATCCCATAGACTATAAAATTGTTATCATTCTTCCTGAAGCTAAGACAAATATTCTTAGGAATGGCTCTGTTGTCACAGCTATCACACAGGCATCAAGACTTGTCCAAATGCTTACATCTAAACCTGCATTTCCCCAGTAGGCCTTTATGACATTATCAGCCTTGCTGACAAAAGCTATATGGATGTTGTGGCTTAGATTCAATATCCTGTGTTATTCTGCCCATTCTGGCAGGGCAGTTCAGGTAACAACCATGAGGCTTACATACATTTTCTCATACTGCATTGCAGCAAAAGTGAAAGTGGCTGCACTATTGCTAAATTTTCCATCCCCTCCTGCAAGGACCTGAACTGTGTTTTTCTCTCTGCCTATTCCATGCAGAAGCCGTTGCTTCTGCTATATTCATTAATTTCCTTATCCAACAACACACACTACATGCTTCCTGTGATTGTGCTCTGCCACAAGTGTTCCTTCAACTGCTTTTTGTACCTTGCTCTTGCTTCCATACTTCTTCTTTTTTTTTTTTTTTCTTTTCATTTATTTCTGGTTATATGGCTATATGGCTTTCCATCACATATATATCATGAATGATTATTTTGACCCAGGAAGTAATTTTTGGCTCCTTTCCTGTCTTTGTTCACCCTTATTGTGTCCTCCCCTGTCTGAAATTGCTCTCATTTTTCTCTTAGAGAGGTTTCATCTGACTACTGCAGCTGCTGTCATTTTGTTCCTTCTAATTATATTTCTTGATTTGAATTCATCTGATGCCCAAGAACCATTTATTTTGCATATATCTTTGTGCCTGTCTCTAAAATAGTTCTATTAAGTCCCTTTGTATCACTTTCAGATTGTTTCCTATTTCCTATAGAAAATATCATCTTGCCTGTGTCTGAGAAAAAAATTTGTCTCTTTTCCCACAGTTCAATTCTGCTCATCTTGATGAACTCTGATTAGACTTTTCTCTAAGTAGCACCTTTCTACTTTCTTCCATACTAACCTTCAAGCTTTGCATGGACAGCTGCAAACTTAGCATCAAGTAATTTTTTTTCTTCTACCAAATCCTGAAATACTTTTGTCCTAATCCTGAATGACTAGTCATGCATCACTAATTAGTTTCTTCTTCCTATTTTAGGGAAAAGAATTCTCCTTGGCTGTACTGCTTTTCATTTGCGCCAATTTTAGTGTTTGCACTATTTCAAAACATTCCTGTAAGGAAACAGTATGGTTTGAATTGCCGGATTATGAAAAAATAAAAACAACCTACTTGTGTGCACATGACATTTCCAAAAGAACACAATTTAGTGAAATGAAGATGTACTTTGCTAGATGTAGCAAGTCTCTTTTAACAGGATTCTAGGTTCCTTAAAAATTTGAGTTCTTAAAATAAGAGTAAAAGCAGTTCAAACTTAATCTCAAAACCAGCTGTCCCCAGTAAACTCATCACAGCTACACCAACAATCTATCACTAGTTCAAACAGTGATTAAGGAGCAGCTTTTTTTTTCCAGAGAGATGGATGAGACAAATTCTAAATTCTCTCAGTTTAGCTTATTTAGGAAACATGGAAGTGTGAGCTGAGCAACTTCACTCTGGAGTATGATGCTTGCTGTTAAGATGATGTAATGGCAGGAAAATAGCTCTGATTTCCCTGTAGCTGTAGTAGTACAGTCTGTACAGCTGATTTCCAGGTTGTCAACTTTAATGAAGTTGAAAACATGCTGACAATTCAGTAATGTTTTCTTTTCAGCTGTGCAAATGCTGTGGCAACAGATTACAGCAGGATTGTAAGTACTTAACAAGAGCATTACAAAAGAAAATAATAATTGGGATGAGAGATGAAAAGAGAAAAAACATGGAAATAAATTAATGTAATGAAAAAAAAAAACTTTTATTACTCTAAGATTTAAAAGTACAATAGCAGAAAAAGTAGCCCATGGTGTATTCCCCTTAGTGTTTTATGTACCAGTTTTAAAGCTATCTTTCTGCATTTTTTTTCATTAGGAAATAAAAAGAAGCAAACAAATGAACTTCTGCTAATTGTAACTGTTAAACAGAATGACATACCAAACATTTCACTGAATGTGTTTTGGATAAATGTCATTGTTCTGAGTTCCAGCATAGCCCATAGTATGCTAATTTTGTGGGAATGATGTATGCCTTGGAGATCTACAAGTCTGTCTTGAGGTCAGAATTTATCATCATCCACGCACAAACCTCAGCACTGATTTGCAGTAGAATTTGAAAGCAAAATTTAGTTAAATCTATTTCTGGTTTCATGGAGGTATTTTCATCTCAGAAGGCTGAATAAAGAAGTTCAGTGCAGGATTCAAAGAATAACATCTACACACAAAGATTTTGGAAATAGCTGCAGAAATTGAGTGAATGTGTGTTTGTCTGTTTTTGCATGTGTATGTATGTTGTGGAGAGAGTTAAGTCATGAAAGTATTGCAGATGACTTTTCTATCAAGAGTACAACTCATGTCTCACCTCAGTGCTGTCCAATACCCATTCAAGTGTACAGATATTTTGAAGGTTGGCAAAATGAAAAAACTTATTCTGAGCATGGATATAGATCCAGTGTCTCTTTTCTAGCTCCTAGAATAACAAGTAAAGTAGATTTTGTCTATAGGAAAGCTTAGGATATCTACACCAGATAACTAACACCTGCTTTCTTGGTCGCTTGATGATGCCACTGACCAGGTAGCAGGGACAGATACCTTCTCTCAGACCTTCCTAAACTATCTCTATGATTGCAGATCTGATTTGAAGGTAGAAAGCATTCTTGGAAGCAGCTGAGTAGTCCTACAAAGAATATGTGGCATTATTTTCCACGTGCAGAAGATATCTTTCATTCCAATTGGTAAAATAGATTGCCTACAAAAAAATTAGTTTTGCCTTTGTCTAAACTGCTCAAAAGAGCTGCCACCCTGAACCTAAGCAGTTTCTATAAGGACCCAAAAAAATCAGAGCAGCTGTCCAGCCATGTATGTATCACATTAGCAGGTTTAATCAGGTTCTACATCAACTGTACAATGGCAAGTGCAGCAGAATCCTCCATTCATTTCTAGGCAGTTACAGTGTAATGAATAATGAAGAAACTGGTTGTACATATTTCAAAATGTCCCAGATGTCTATCAATGTCATTAAAATGGAATTCAAGCAATTTTTAAAAATTCTAACCTATTTTTAAAAATAGGGAAGATGTAACAGAAAGCGCTTTCTAAGATGAAAAGAATGGTCAATTTGGAACATAAGTGCAAGAATACAATACAGAAGGCTCTTGATGAATAGTGTTTATATGAATGTTAACAGAGCTTGCTATGCTGCATTTTCCATTTTAAGAGTGCTAATTGTAAAGTATATTTACAGCAGAAAGCTAAATATTCTCCTTCCACCCAAGCAAGCTACTAGGCAAGTCATCATGCAAGGAGAGTTTAAAATTCTGGTGTGCGGTCATTTGCTATGAATTATACACAGCCATACTATCTGACAGGATAGTATGGCTGTAAACAACTGTTTTAAAAACAACATCAGCAGTAAATACTTTTAATTCCCAGAAGACCCACTACAATTACTTTGCTTAGTGTCAAGGAGTTTGATTTGCAAAGGAAACAGTTGGTATTTATCTGTAAATCTGTTTAGCGGGAGAAGGCAGGCTGCCATTTCAAGACTTGCTAAATGGTTTGATATCAGATTTATTTAACCACTTGGGATATTGTGGCAGGGAGAAGAGAGCTTTCTTGGGCTTTTCTGAATCATCCATCTGCATGGCAAGCACAGGGTGAATGCAGGACATGCTGGTTCAATGCCACCACGCCATCAGCCTCTGGAGGAGCAGCTGCCATAATCTCTGCTCTCCCCTAATCTCTGCAGCAGCCCATGGTCCAGAGTTCAGCTCCAGTGAGGAACATCTACAGCCTCCATTGTGCCCAGTGTCACCTCACAACCCTCCTGAATCACCCAGTCTCCCCTCTTCCCTTGGTGAAAGGGAAGATACTTTGGGCAAGAGTACAGAGGAAAGCTCTGTTCTTAGTCTGCTGGATTTACAGTGCAATGCCACATTTACTCTGGCCTGTGCATCTGCAAGTTGCAATATAATTGGAAGAAAATAATTGTTCTTTTAGGAGCAATCTAAGAGCCTGCTTAGAAATGCATCATGTTCAGATGTTCTGAAATTAGTACCTCCTGATACTCTGCCCTTTAACACATTTTCAAGCAATGGCTCGCTATTTTATACACGATTATTCTGCAGTTTATAGAGCCTTTGAAGAACTCCATTTTTAAGGGACTTAGGCATACCTCAATAGGAAAGAGCTGCCGTGTCATGTTTCAGCTCAGGTTAAGTAACACAAATCAGTCAGGTATCTGACCAAGCAGGCCTCTGTCATACTCCTTGGCTCTGCATGAGTTCTGAATTTTCTGAACAAAGACTACATAGTTGTGATCTACTTTTACTTCTGCCTCCTTATGAAAACTTCTGAATTTGTTGGAATAAACTGGCCAGTGGAGGAGATCACAGTTCTACTTGATTCCTGTCAAGTAGATAGGCAGGGGTTGGGTTGAGTAGGATTAAAAAGCAATTGAGGGAGTGGCTAACACCACCCTTCAATTTGGCATCTGCACTGAAGACAGACACTAAAACCAGGTTTCATCATTGCTCAGAGAGCAATGATCAACTCCCTGGTTACCTGAGACACTAGACATTATGAAGTGCCTGAAAGATACAGCTGGAGACTGTATCTATGGCAGATCTCTGTATCTGGACACTGTATTGTGATAAGCACAAGAGTGGTAAGCACTCATTGCAAAATACATTATGTAAGTTTTTTATATTTCCAAAGTTTGCATGTTTATTTCAATAAAATATTATTGAGGATATTGTTTCCCAGTGATGATTTGATTTCTCACAGCAATAGTATGACAAGATGCTTATAAAAGCCCTCAGATCAATACAGTTTTGCTGTCTGCCATCATCCATTGTTCTCTTTCACTTGTAGTGTTTCGACATTCCTCTGTTCCACTGAACATGCTTTTTTAATTGCACCCAGCCACTTCCTCAGTGTCTTATTCTGAATTCTATTCTGTTGTTTGCCTAACCTGATCCAACAAAAGATATTACAAAAAAGAAAAAGAAAAAACTAAACAAATGTAGATACTCCCCATGGGTATCTCCTTTATTTTTCTGAGATTTGAGGTCAGGTTGTTATTATTGTTTGTAATTTTCCTTTGTCTTCCTAGGTATTTACATTTATTCCCAGTACCTACATATCTCAACAGTATTTATGATATCAATCCCATTGCTGCATGGAAGATAAAAAACTCCCCTGGTGCTTCAATTTGTGGAGCACAAAAGTTGTTTTCCAGCCCAAATCAACAGTTCAGGCTGTGTATCGATCTCAAGTTTTAGGGGCTCTGTTTCAGTCCTGAGTTTCAGCCAAGAGACATTTACAACCTTTGCTTCTCACTTTAGATTATTCACTAAGTTGTTAAATGATATCAGTCTAGAGAATCACCATGAGCCTTTGGGTCTGAATGAGGTACATCCATATTTACTATCACCCTTTGATTATGGCATTGCAGTCAGCTTTCAATCTGCATGACAAGTTTCCCTTTCCAACTCAATTTGAATTAATTTTGAGATTACAATTTTGTGCGACACTGTAATTAAAGGTGTGAGTGCAATCCAAACACAGACATCTACAGATTTTCCTTCACTCATGAATGTTGCAATTCTATTTTTAAAAACAGTTAATGACTGTGGCAGAGTGTATTCCTTCCAAACGAAGGTTGCTTGTAGTTTATCTGTTTTTTATAAAACAAGAAGGGAGGAGCCAGACCCAGCAAGTATAAGCAAAAGCCATTAAGAGTGCCCTGTAAAATAGTCTAATCAGCCCTTTGTACCTTGTGTATTGGGCACAAATAGAAGGATCTGCTCCTGTTGGTCTTCTTGTACCTTCTTTGGGGGTTTTGATATATTTTATCTAAACTCCATCAAAAAATCTTAATCCTGGTCCCTAACGTTTTTTGGGATTTTTTACAAGAGCTAAAATTACTTTATCAGCTCTCTCCTTGTTATTCTCTAACAATCACACAGTTACAAAGGGAATGAGACATGCAGCAGAGGGATTAACTACTTTGACCTGAGGGAAAAAGCTGTAGCATTACAGGTGAGATTGTAATACCTGTCTCTTCTCAAAAGAGATATAAATTCTGCTCACCTTCCTGATTGCATGTGATGGTTTCACATTATTCATAGGATCAGTAATTCCTGGGATTCTCCCACTGTCACCTTTTCCTTTCCCCATCTCATTCTTTGTAAGGTATATTCCCATATACAAAATTAAACTAGAAAATGTATCCTGTCAATAGCCTCAATTGAGGTGTCCTTTTCATCTCAGAATAGTGCTAAAGAGCTTGATCTGAAATCATGCTTATTAACAAAATCAAGGCAAATCATGATTGGATCAGAGTTTTCACAGAGAAAATTGACATTGCAGGCCATATTTATAATTTTAATTAAATAATCTTAATGCCTACTATTACTGATGCTCTTTGTCAGATCTGCCAGCTTCTTGTTATATCATTAATTCTTTATAACTAAGAAAATTTTGAAAGAGTGGTAGAATCTGTGAAAATGTGATCTTAAGACATAAAAAGTGCATAGCACTGAGTACAGAAACCGTCTACTTACTGATCAAAAATGCCATAAACAGCTGTGGTTCTTGCTAACTGCTGAGTGCCATCTACTGTCAAGAAAGTAGAAGCTGAAAGCATTTCTTACAACGACCTTCAGCTAGACAGCACAGGAGAGAGAAACCACTGCAGAGCCTCTGTGGTACTTCTGCTGAGCTTGGGCTTTATGTCTGTCCCTCTTCCCAGACTCTGAAGATTTCTTGGGAGCTGCAAGAGGCAGGAGCTCACCGTATGCCTTTGTTTAGGCTCATTCTCCACTCAATTCTTGGTAGCAGTTCTCCCTTATACTCAATGTCAATAGGGAATGGAGGAGTCCCCCAGGATCCACATCAGATGGCAGGAGGCTTTCCTCACCAGACACTAGAAAGACCTGTAGCCATCTAGCTAAGCCTAATTTCTCACCCAGTATTCTCATAGCCAAGAAAGCCACTTACGGATAGGATTCAGTTCCTGAAAACAGGAAACCTATTTAAACCTCTGCATGTGAGTTGGCTTTCAGTGTAATTTAAGGGTTCAGTACTTTTGTTGAAATGTTCGAGCACAAGAGTCAAGCAATACAACCAGAAATGTCCCACTGGCCTCCAGCTGTTCTTCCAGAAGGGCATGGGCTTCTACAGCTCATATGTCATATCGCCAAACCATTGAGGGCATCTCAAGTGACATTGGATTCCTGTGATCAGACAGCTGAATCAAGGCACTAGACCATATCATGCATGGAGATTTTGGTTGACTTTTTCCCCAAACAAGACACCTGTCTTTGTTCTGTTCAATGGCACCCAAAATAACTCTGACAACAGTGAAAGTCTAGGCACCAAACTCATGTGATATTGAATTTAGATGCCTCCATCGGGAGCTGAGCCTGAGCTCACATGTCTGAATACCATCCAGTCACTCAATGTAATGCCACCTGTTCAACACTTCCATTTAATTCTTTCCTTGACACCTCAATATGATTGTTGCCCTGTCTCTGATCAAAAACAATGAAAACCTCCATGAAATTTTTTAAACTTCCCATCTGAAAGGTTTTATTTACCTAGAAAAAAGAGAGAAAATAAAAGGTTTGCAAAAATAAACATAAAGGCTGTGGGATTTTTGGTTTACATTTGTAAAACAGTGTTAGGAGCTATTCAATTCACAGCTGTTCTATTCTGTCTCCAACACGTTGCAGGACCAGTTTACTGTTGCTGGAGGTAGTCATTGGCATCAGAAGGGTATAGACAGGTAAGCAGTTGTGGTTTGATCTAAGTGAAGAGATCGAGGAACTGGTCTGGATTTTAAATTATGAATTTCAGAGCAAAGAGACAGTTTTGCCATTATGTAAGGCAGCATTCAGGGACTCAGTGCTTTGGAAAGTTGTAAACTGGGAGTGAATGTGCATGACTCTGTTGCTCTAATGTCTGTGATTTTGTGCATAACTTTTCTTTCTGAAGCAAAGCTATTGCTCCCAGAGTGTTGTCAAATAAGTTAGACCTCTCAGGTAACCACAAAGGCACAGGAGGCAGCCGTTCAGGGCAGGATCTGAGAGAGCAGTGCAAGTCTCCTGTGAAAGAAAGTGATAGACACTGAACAGGGAATGCAGTCTGAGAGACCAAGAAAGATCAGAAGAACAGCTTAACCTTCCCACTGCAGTATCTAAATCCATGTAGAAAATCAGCATGGAGGCAGGAGAAACAAGGCAAGGGCACAGTCTAAAACTCTGCAATAGCTAAACCAAGCATCCTCAGAGCAGGAACAGCATAGCAGATGATCTCTCCTTGTCCTTCAATAACCCAAGTGATAAAAAAAACCTGGTCAGATTGTGCTGCTGCCAAAACATGCTGTCTCTGAACCTTTTCTCTCACATAGTTAGACCTTTTCTACTAATTGAAAACTGTAATCTATTCATGGCTACCTTATTCCCACACAATCTGATTGTGTGCAGCGATAAAATACAACATACTTCTTTTCTGAGCTTTTAACCCTGCTCCTGTCTTTGAATCACATTAGAGACTCTCAGCAGGTATGAGAGTCCCGTTGAGATAGACACCCCACTGGGACCATACATAACAAAACCCTGTCTGTAAGGTATAGTGATGTGCTGCACACAACTTTATATATTTTCTCAGGCCAGGGTCAAAACGAGCACTTGCCAAAGCAGAATTAGTCTTGCTAATGAGGCTTTCATTCCAGGAAAATAAGTGAAAGTGATTCCTCATATCTCTCTTCCCATATAATAGCTACTTTTGTGTAATGATCAGAGTAAAATATTGTTAGTGATTCAGAAAAACAAAGTAATAAAAGGACTTGAGTAGCTCGGAGGGTAGAGAATGCATTGAACTTTGAAAAATACTTAATGCATCCATAAATAAGTCAAGAGAATATGTAGAGTCATGTAGACTCTCATAAGGAGCACTAAGAAGAGGAGAGTAATGACTCATAAGAAAATAAAAACAAGAAGGATAAAAATACGTATTTGCTCTACCCTTCCCCCCCATCATCCCAATCTCATAAATATCAGGAGGGGTTAGTAGAATTTTTACCCTCCACAAAAACCCTGCAGTACTTATTTGGCAAATGAAATAGTCTTTAAGATGTTCCTAATGCTACATTTCATTGTTATGCACTTTTTTGAATATGATGATTTTTAATTAATTCCATTAAATAAAAAAATGTATCATGTAAAAAATATAATTTTCTTTATATACCTGAATTACTAGTTAAATTGATTAGAAACATTTAAATGATACTGTAATTTTTGAGTTTACAATGTTTTTTCTCCCAATAAGGGATATTTAAAAGCAATATTTGAACAACTCCAGCCTCCCAAAGTCCCATGCCTTCACTAAAACTGAAATTTGTCTCCTATCTACTTTTTCTTCAGTTACAGCATAGAAAACGAGAAGAAAACATTGGGGAAAGAGGGGAAGGAAAACCATAAGAAATATGATAGGCATTGATATTGACAGAGGAATCCCCGAGTTCTTATCCTTCCTCTGAGCCATCTCTATTCATGTCATTCATGCCTGCATGTTACACAGTATGAAGTCAGTGAGCAGCTCTTGGAGCCAAGAAGGAAAAACATAGGGTTATCCCATCTATTCAGCTAAAAGAATGGTCTCTTTATTTTCTGATTCTTGTGAAGCACTTTTTATTTCATGGGAAACAGAGTAATTTCAGCAGGAGGTATTTAGATTGTTATCACTATTATGCTACCACTCCACAACCTGGGCCAGATGTTGATAGATGAGATGGGAAATTAGAAACTCCATTCCAAGAAACTCAAAAGTTCATGCCAAGTTTTTGCTTAAAAACTATTAATTTAAATCACATTCTCCAAAACAGTTTTTACTCCAAATACTAACCAGAACATCTCTGAGCTCCTGACAGGATTCTCAGGGTGCATGGTACAGAATAGGGCTGGGTCCTGGCAGGGAACAGTAGGAGGATCCCCCATCTGGGTGCTTTGTGGCTGGCAGACTGGCCAGCTACTCAGCAAAACTGAGTTTGGGGACGCTTCCACTGTCACAAGCGGGCAGTAGAAGTGTCAGGTCACCTATCACAGCAACAGCTTCCAGTCATAGCAGCTTGCTCCTGGCTGCCAGCACTGGCTATTAGGATCAAATTAGCTTTCATTTCAAATCAACCATTCAATTTGATTGCCACCATTGGCATTCGGGACAATGCATGGGTCAGCAGCAGTGATAAACCAGTTACCAACAACAGGCAGTACATGACAACTTCTTCACGACCTCTACATCAGTGCTTCCTGAAAGGTCTTTATGCAGCTTTTCGTACAGATCAACATGTGCTAATCATGGAGTCACTGTTGGGGTGTCCTACAGTCAGGCTTGATGTAGGTTAAGACCTTCCTCTTTCAAAGCATGACATTCTCTTCTTTGCAGTCACATGTGATGCTGCAGCCTCAGCAGAATGGCACTGCTCTACTCCAGGAACAGAAAAAAAAAGAAGGGAAACTGTGACAGCAGGGGCAGAGAAGAGGTTTTGTGCTGATTCTGGCTGGAGTTAATTTTCTTTATAGTGGCTACTATGGGGCTATGATTTGGACTTGTGCTGGAAACGGTGTTAATAACACGTGATGCTCTAGTTACTGCTGAGCAGTACTTTCCTAGTCAAGGCCTTTTTTGCTCCTCACCCCATCCCACCATGAAGGAGGTGGACAAGATGGGAAGGGACACAGCCAGGATAGCTGACACCAGCTGACCAAAGGGATATTCCACACCATCTGAAATATGCTCAGCAAAAAGCTATTGGGAAGGTTGGGCAGGGGGCACTCCCTGGGGACTTGCTGGGCCTTAGTTAGTTGGTGGTGAGAAATTGTTTTTGTTTGCACCTCTTATCTTTCCTATTTTACTTTCTTTTTCATTATTATTATCTTGCCATTATTAACCTCCTTTTATCTAAACTCACAGATTTTTTCCCTTTTACCTTTTTCTTTTCCCCTCAACTTGCTGAGGGCTGGGGCAGGGGAGTGTGTAAGCAGCTATGTGGTGGCTGAAATTAAACCATGACAGTTCTTTTGATATCCAACATAAGGCTCAAAGAGTTTGAGATAATAGCAGATTACCAGAGTGTATTAGAAAGGATTTCTATCTATTGGCAATTGCAGGTCACAACATTGATTCTTATGTTCTCAATATTAGTTTATCAGATCTGTGCCATGCAATTTTTTTGCTGTAGATATTAAAGCTTGAAGTTGGCTTTTTCAGCTTGCTCTGCTCTGTAGTGAGTAGTGATATTTTGACTGGAAAGTCCTTTTTATTAAAACACTGGCCTTGAGCTTAATCTGGTAAACTTAATTTTGGGTCCTTTGATGAAGTCATTACTGTACTTTGGGTACCATCTCCTGGAGACAATTAACAATTATATTTCTTCCTCTAAGAGGCTTTTGTGAAGGAAATACAGAATGGCACCTTCCCTACCTTCTTCTGTGGTGTTTTCTCATTCATTACAACAAATTGCCAGTGTCTTGAACATCATTGGATAGTTAAAATAGTTCTACTGGTATTTCCTGGGAATATTGCTTTGGTTTTGTCTAAGATTAATGAGCAATTTAGGAGTATGACTCAGTCTCCATGAGAGGATGATCATAGGGTACATAGCATGTGGAAGAATATGGGCAAGTATCTAGAGAACTTCTCACCCCAGTGGGCTGGAACTTCACTCCCAAACAATGACAGGATGATGATAAATTGACAGATTTTTGAAAAACAAATGTTGTGGCTATTCCACAATGGCACAATTGACAACACCGTGCTGGGCTCTGGCCAGGATCTGCAAAACTCTGCTTGATATCTGCAGCATTCTCAGGAAGAAGAAAGGAAAAACAAACAAATAAACAAACAAACATTACAGCAAGTACTTGGTAGTGACAATTTGTTTATGAGTATTTGAAATGTCTTTATAAATATCGAGACAGTAATGATGCTTACAGCTCAGGTCTCAACATCAAATTATCAACATTGATAATTTGTGTGAAAAATTCCTCCAAACTTGGTCAAATTATAAAACCATCACAAACTCACAAGTACAGCAAAGACTATTTTAAACCAAATAATATGAATATTCCACCTGCAGCAGTTACATCATATCATCTTATGGCTTTTCCCTACTTACCAGATTATTTTTAAAATGTCCTCAGAATGGAAAACCTTTTTTCCATTTTGGGGTATGGCAACGGAATTATATTCTCTCTGCAGTTTCTTTGCAGTCCCTCTGCAAGGATTTTGTGATACACAAGAAAAGATAAAATATGTTCTTTCACGTCTCTTTTCCATATACTTTCTTATACATTTGTTCCTCTTCCACTCTTTTGTTTCCTCAGTTCAGTGTAAGGGATGGTGCTGTGAAGGGGAGTGACACCCTTGTCATGAGGAGCATACATAACTATAGGTTAGAAGTCTATCAGTGTGTTTTGGGCTGAGTAGTATTGAACAGTGTTAAGCAAAGCTGAGGTTACCAAGATAAGAGTTAAGGTAGTGCTGTAGTAGTAGCATATATTATTAGTTCTAACAGTTGTTTGCAAGACCTGAGAAGGCACATGGCAGCAGATCTTCTGCATGTATCTGTATGTCACACATACATATCTCACAAAACCAGTGGGACAATCAGTAGTGTAGCACACTGGAATGAAATGTGCACATAAGAAAAGCTTCATCTGGGGAACAGAAGACTCCACCGGTTATTGGCTGGCCAGGAGTTTGCCATGATTGTGCTACTTATTGTAGTGCCTGGGTGAAGGAAGCCACCGTGTCCATAGGTGACAGAGAGGGCAGAGGTGGCTTTTGAGGAAGAGCCATCAGTACAGTAAATGCAACCATTTCAGTTTCAGTTTTTACCTAAGGAATGATAGCTTCATTATTAAATCCCTGGTTTAATCTCTAGTTCTACTAGGAAAGTTCTGAATAACCTTGGAGTGACACTGAGAAATTAAATCCTGATCTCAGCTGTTTTAATGCTGCCACCACAGCCTAGACATTCAGCTCTTCTCCAAGCAGACTTTCAAAGGTGTTTAGAAACCCCAGGGTGAGTGCTGGCATTTGGTAGACAGACAAATAAGCACAAACAGGTTCTAATAAACTCCCTTTGAAAATTAAGTACTTAGCTTGCTCAGGCATTTCTGAATAACACAGCAGGTGATGATCTATATCTTCATACGTATTTTAATAAATGTAGCTATTTCTGCCTCCTTTTTAGCTGCTCTCTTTAATAGTACTCCCCTTACACACTGAAGTGCAACAACTATAAATTCACTATTAGCTACAAACTGTTCAAACTTGAAATACTGAGGAAACTTTTAAGTGCCTACATAACTATGCAAGAAACAAATGTTATAGAGCTGACCAAATTGCTGAATTTCTTGCACTGATGATAAATGCACAGGAGAGGGGGCTGTAGGACTAGACTGATTTTCACTAAAGGCGACTTGCAAAGCTGAACACAGGATGATGACTAAAGGAGTATAGGAATAATGAGAAAACAGCTTTAATGTCAGCTATTTTTTTAAATGTCTCTAAATAGTTTTGTAGCTAGCCCTACAGCCCTCCAACATCAATGGATGCTCTTAATCTTGCCTGTATATTCCAACTACAGAAATATGTCTTACAAAGACTCTTGACTGCTTTGTGTAACATAAATGCTTTCTAGGATTATGAGATCAGCGTGGCATAAGTGTTAGTCCATGCAGAAGAGGAAGTCAGGTGGAAAACAGGCTCCTGGAATTGCTGAGATAGGTCAGCTTGAAAAACAGGAATTGGAGAGCAATCGGGATAATTTTACATTTGTTCAGGAGAAGCATGGAGTTTAGAGATAAAAAAGAAAAATAGATTTCCTGCCTTAATATGTCCTTGTCCCTTTATTGCATGCACAAGGTCTGTTCCAGGTTGCTTCTCTTTAGACTTTCTACAACTTTATTTGCAAGAGGTGTAGCAATAATGGCTGCATCCCCCAGAAGTTATCACTTTCATAACACTACCCCATCTGATTAAAGTGGCTTAAACTTTGCACCATGAAATAATTTTCTGAAATATATTCTAAAAACTGAACCAAAAAGATTACTTCAGCAGATTTAAACACAAGAATCTACTATAAAGTCTTCCTTGTGTATAAAAGAAAGTTCCCAACAATGTTTACTTGGAGTATTTATCATGTCTTTACAGTTTTCCAAAACTGTAACATATGTGCTGATGTTTTGTTTCCCACATGCAGGGTACTTCATCTAGCTCAGACAGTTTGTTTTCTTAAACTGAGCTTTGGGAGCCTATGTCTTCTGCAGTGCACAACTTAGAGACTAATGCAGCTATGGCAGAGCATTTCAGATGTCTCTGATGCCACTACCAGAGTTAAAACCCATACTACAGATCCCTTTTGTCAATACTTATGATGTGTTTGGACCAGCACACTCCAAGCAAAGACACTCTGTCTTTTAAATCAGAAAAGAAAGAAATATATATGTCTTTTTCCCCAGGAAACCAACTCCACTGAATCTTTTTTTTTTGTGTGTGTGGTTTTTTTGGTTTTTGTTTGTTTGTTTGTTTGTGGTTTTTTTGGGTTTTTTTTGTTGTTTTTTTTTTTTTTTTTGTTTGGTTTTTTTGGGGTTTTTTGTTTTTTGTTTGTTTGTTTGTTAGTTTGGGTTTTTGGGGGTTTTTTTTGTTTGTTTGGGGTTTTTTTTTGTTTTTTTGTTTTTTGTTTTTTGGTTTTTTTGCAGGTTTTATCGCTTTATCTTATATGGTAATGAGAAACTGGTGCTTTAGATTGAAGCAGCCAGCCAACAGCTAATTCATGGAAGTATTTTAGATTTTTGTTCTACATCAGAGGGAATACTTGATGGGTTTTTTTTACCTTTTTTCTTAGAGAATAGTAATGACTTGTGGTTGCTTTTGAGCTGATCATTACATTTTTCAGCCTGTGCATACTTATAACACACAATGTGTAATTGTGTAATGATATTTAGTAATGGATATTTAGCACCAGTGAAATTCTGTGCATAGCAAGGTAAACCTGGACTTGCTGTAGAGACCCACAGAAGTGAAGAAAACTGGGCTCCTCCTACCCCATCCCTAAAAATTGACTTAGATGAGAAGGGAAAACTGTTGCAAGGCACTTTCTCCATTGCTTGAAAGAATGTTAGAACCAGACCAGATGCCTCCCTTTTAGGTGACCAATGCTAGATGAAATTAAATCCCTGGTCAAGGCCAAATCAAACCTTGCTTGGATTGAAAAATTCCCTACATATTGTTTCAGTTACCTAGGTACATCTTGGATCTTATTCTCTTCCCAGGCCCCATTATGAGATGAGACAAGCTGTGCACCTGAAAGCCTGACTAAAGCATATGTCACAGTTATTTTCATTTAAAAATACAGTGGGAGGAGGAACTATATCCAGGTTTTACACAGTAGGTGACTTATTAGATAGCTCACTCAAGATGTGGGAGATCCATATCAAAGCAATTCAGTAGAGAAGCAGGCAGCCAAAGCTGCCACCCCTGACAGTGTGGTGACTATCAGTACATCTCTCTTATGCTGCAGTTTCAATGAGGCTGAGTGATCACAGAGTATGATTGAGAGAATCGATCCCACCACAATAGGACACACACACAAAGATAAAGATCTTTTTTCATTATTTGCTCTTGGACATAACTGAGGACTTTGGCACCACCGTGACTTGCCTTTCTACATCAGGATAAGTAAATCCCTTGATTCTTCTGTCTTCATTCCTCAGTTTGCAAAGTGCTTTTGCAAATATGGCACCATCCTGGCTACACTTACACCACCTGAAAGAGTAAACTTCAGACAACTGAGGACATGTCTTGCCACATTTCACCCCCACTTCCCAAGACAGCCAGCAGCTCTGCTCATCCCAGGGGGCTCCTAAAGGCACATGCTAGCTGTCCTCAGCCTGAGCTGGACAGGTGTCTCTCTGAAGGGAAGTCCTCATAATCTATGACTGGCTACTGTATATACTAGCATTTTTGTCGTCAGTTACTCATCTCAGGTTCCTTATTCTTGATTTTAATATAATCCCTATCATAAAGTCCAATGTAAACAGAAGACGTTTGCAAAAAAAATCTAAATAGCCTTGCAGTACCCAAAAATGGTGCAGAAATCTCTGGCACCTCATCTGTGAGATCCCTAACATATAGCAGCAAGTGAGGCATGAGCTCCTGTATCAGGCCAGCTGGTAGTGCTACAGAAAACAAAGGAGCACAGAAGCCTTTCTTCCCATCTCAGAGGACTGCTCCTGATTCAGGGTAAAGAAAGGCCTGTGTGTCCCAGACAGAGGCATCTGTCCCTGCACAGGGGAAGGGTTGTGTGCCCAAGGCCACAGAGCCTGTGCACCAGCACTGCCCAATGGCTTTTGCTGATGTGTCACTCAGCCCAACTAAAGCTATTATTTCTTCTTCAAATATTACTGCATCTACATCCTTAGACTATCACAATTACATCAGTGTTTCTATTTGTATAGGATAAAACCTTAAATCATTCCACTAACAGGGAGAAATTTTTTCTCTGTCTTGGTCATCTTTTGTCTCTCAATGAAGGCAACTTTGTTCCTTGCCTGCATCTGCATCCAATGGATGCTAAGAGAGCATCATGAGAAATTAGAAAGTTTCCTTTTGGAAACACCTGGGTTTGTTTTCCTCCCTCCTACAAAGAGCAGCTGCTGAAAATTTTAACCATCAGCATTTTTTCATAATTCCTGCATTAGGGAGAGGAGGATAGTAAGGAGGTAGGAAGGCAGGAAGGAACAATAAGCACTATGCTACACATGCTCATGATTTATTTTGTATAATGTGTGCTGTGTAAGAGTCCATCTAGCCCATTGTGCTCTTGCCAAAAGTAGCCATAAAAAATTGCTCAGCAAAGAGTAAGAACAGAACAAGTATATGCAATGCACACATTTAAAGCTCTTCCAGACATCAATTATTTCCAGCTTGGGGACTTTCAGGGCTCAATATACTTTCTTTGCAATCTGTCAATTTGCTCCAGCTCCTCTTTTAACATCTACCTCCTTTGGTAGAGAAGTTGGGTTCATGTCTCACAGTGGAAAAAATCACCTTCTTACTTTACACATACACATACTCTGAATTTCATCTGCCCTTTTGCTGCCAGCTCAGTCAGTCTCAGAATTCTTCCTGCAACCCACAATTAGCCCTACTTCCTTAAACAAATTAGGGTAATCTTCAATCTTTGACATTGTCTTAATTATGGTTGTTTATGAATATGTTAAACAGAACAGATATGTGGATGGATCTGAATTACATCGGTCAAGTCTTTTTGCCTTCAAGGATTGACTTGAAATTTATGTTTCCTACTCCTAAACAAGGTTTTTACATCTTCACTTCTATGGTTGCTACTTAATTACTGCATTTTAAACATTTGGTCTGCTGCTAAACCAGAATATATATGATGGTCAAAGTAAAAGCAAATAGCATGTAACCAGGTTTGGAAACGTGAGAGCAAGGTGTGACAACAAGGTTAATATAATTTCCTAGGCTGTCTCTCCCACTGTTTTCTGCAGAAGAGTAACTTCTGCAACTTCTGACTGCATCTAACCAGAGTCAGAGAAAGAACATTCTACCTTGATTACTGGGGGGAAAAAAACCCCATAGGACACCTAGATGTCCACCTACTGAGGTGGTCTGCACACTCTCTAGGCTTTAGGAGACATAGAAAGCCCAGGTGTGTTGAAGGATCCACGAAGCAGCACAGCCTGACCGGCACTCACACTGCTTGCACACGTACTGAGCTGCTGACACTCTTAGTGCAGCCAGCAGAGTCCCAGTTCCCTGCCACATGCAGCTGCAGGAGAATAGCTGTGCAGAGATGCCCTGCTGAGCCAACATGCTCTTCTCACCAGGGATGGCTAAGGCCAGAATCAAAAGATGACTCTCCCACACCACCCTGGCAGTGACATTCCTGGGTAGTGTGGTTGCAATGGCTGGACTCTCCCATGGCTTCTTGCCTCACACTTACAGCATCTCCCCTCCATTCTCCATCCAGAACTCTTCTCTCTTACTGCTGACAAAATCTCTTGGGCAGCCAGTTTCAGCAGAACTGGAAAAGCTCTAGAAAATAACAACATGTCTCACTGGCTGGCATCCCACAAGTGTGTATTTCTGACTCTAATTTTTTTCCCAGGCAGCTCCTTGTTTTCCTTTGCTTTCCACCCCCAGTCTGAAAGAAAACAAAAGTCATTGAAACTTATTCTAGGCCAGCTGGTCACTGTAAACAGACTCCAGCTTTGCTCATAGCCCAGATACACGAATACTTACACAGGAACAAACCTAACATCCTTGTATTCTCTCTGCCCCACTGCTCCACTCTACTGCAACCAGGGATAAGTGCCACCTACTATCAAGTGCTCTCTCCTCATCCTCACCACCTTCCTCTTCCTCCATTTGGCTTTGGCATGGATCCTAGTCACAGTAAAGTCCTCTTTTCCTGGGCCAACCATTAGACTGCAGAAGGGAGTCCTCTCAGAAAATCTTCTGGAGTGCAAAGATGTAAAGATATATAGAGAATATGGGGGTTGCAGGGGAGTATTTGGAAAATGCTCATTTGGAAGGGACTTATCAGGATCATCAAGTCCAACTCCTGTCTCTGCACAGGACACCCCAAAATCATACCATGTGCTTGAGATCATTGTTCAAGCGCTTCTTGAACTCTGTCAGGCCTGGTGTTGTGATTATTTCCCTGGAGGGCCTGTTCCAGTGCAAAACCTTTTCCCGATATCCAATATAAGCCTCCCCTAAGTCAGCTTCATGTCATTTCCTCAAGTTCTGTCACTGGTTATGAAAGTGAAGAGATTGGCATCTGCCCATCTGCTTCCCCTCATGAGAAAGTTGAAGACCATAATGAGGTCACCCTTCAGTTTCCTGTTCTCCAGGCTGAACAGAGGAAGTTCAGTCCTCATAAGTCTTCCCCTCAAGGCCCTTCACCATCCTCATGGCCCTCCTTTGGACACTCTCTAATAGCTTAATGTCTTTTTTATGTTGTGGCACCCAAACTGCCCCCAGCACTTGAGGTGAGGCTGCCCCAGCTCAGAGCAGAGCAGGACAATCCCTTCCCTTGCCTGGCTGGTGATGCTGTGCCTGATGCACCCCAGGACAAGTTTGGTCCCCTGGCTGCCGGGACACTGCTGATTCATGTTCAACTTGCCACTGACCAGAACCAATAGGCCCCTTTCCATGGGCTGCTCTCCAGCCTGCCATTCCCCAGTCTATAAACACAACCAGTGCTGCCCTGTGCAGAATTGAGTACTCACCCATGTTAAACTTCATGCAGTTGGTGACTGTCCCTCTCTCTAATTTGTTGACATCTCTCCACAGGGCCACTCTGCCCTTGAGAGAGTCAGTAGTTGCTTCCAATTTCAAATTGTGTCATCAGCAAACTTACTTAGCTTTTTTTTTTTTTTGCTTCTGTAAACACTGCTGAAACAAAGAGCAGAATCCTTGCCTTGGTATCCCTCTAAACACTCTGTGCAACTGAGGGTTTAAAACTCCTACTGGACCAGAATAAAGACACAGCAGGTTGAGGAGGTCCTTAAGGAGGCGTAACAGATGCTGGTTTTCTTAGCAGACCCTGTGGTGCTGCTGGAGGCAGCTGAGGGGGGTGGGTGCCGAGGCAGAGCTCACCCACAGCCCCAGGGTGTGACTGGGTGAGTTGGAGAAGAGGATCGCACTGTTCCTGCAGCTGAATGAGGCTTCTTCGGGGGCCCAAACCCAGAAACAGCGCTAAGCCTAAGGCCTGCTCCATTTTCTTGTGAAATGACCTGCTTCAGGCTATTCTAGAGTTACTCAGGAGCTCTTTTGTCAAAAGCAGCTGCTATGGGGCACAGAGCCTGCAAGGAGGCAGCATCAGGGACATCTTCTTCACCTCAACCTCTGTGGACAAAAAGAAAAAGTACATTTTGGGGACTGAGTAACAAAAACAGGGAGTGAGTGAGTGGCTGTGTAGTGCTTAGCTGCTGGCTGGGGTTAAACCACGACAGTCTTTTGCCAGAAATAGTGCACGGCATTGGTACCCTGACTGGTTTCTTGAGAAGAGGACTTGTGCTCAGAGTCCCAGCCATCCTATGCTTACCCTGCCCATAAACCCAAGGGAGGTATTCACAGCCACATTCCTGGCTCTGGTCAGTTCTACTGGTCCAAGAAATTATATACTTTTAGGTGTGGTACAAGGTGGGGTTCCTGGGAAACAAAGAGGGACACCACAGTTCTCTGGTCCTTGGGTTTTGATGGGAGCACAAACCATGTGGGAGCACAAACAAGCCCTGAGAAAAACTCCTGAGACCCCAGGTTTCTTCTACCAGTGCCAAGACAGGCGGGTACTGACAGAGGACGAGCAGAGCCAGTTCTGTAAGTGGCACATTCAGGTATGGGCTGTTTTCAGTAAAGAAAAGAGTCTCCCAGTGCTAACAGGGATATTTTTAACCAGGTTGAGAGGAACAGCAGGTAGCCACAACAGCACTGTGATTCCAGCTGGACATTTTAATGCAGCATAAAGATTGTAGGACAGACACAGATGCTTGTGCCCAGATAGACATGGGACATGGATTACACCATTTGCCTAAGTTCATAAAACAATTTGGGATTTATTGACAGTGATTACATTCAAAGTCTTGGCAAAACTTTGCATTACAAAGCAAATTTTTGTTATTTTTTAAATAAAATAGCAGCATAGCTTAGCAAAAATTATTTGGGGCGTTGGAACTAGTGTCCTTCGGATATTTGTACTATTGGTACAAATTGGAACATGGCATAACTACCTCTTGGACTCAATTAGTAAGTTAAGCTCTTTCAAATGCTTAAGTAATATAATAAAGAACTGCACTATTATATCTCTTTCTTTCCAGGTTTTAAGACAACAAATCAGGACATATCTACTGGATAGCAAAGAAAAATGAAATGAAACTATGCTCTTTCCTTCTAGTGATGTAGTGATAAATAAAAAATTAATTTAAAAGATACACTAATTATTTGGTAAATAAAAACTTAGGCAAACATGCCTGTTTGATTGATAGCAAAAAAAAATTTATTTATTGTTCTGCAGAGTAGATAAAATCCATTTACCCATGTTTCTCCTTGACAACCCCATGGGTCTCCATCTTGGCCTTATATTCAAAATATATTCAGACATATTTATTATTAACCTTTTTTTTTTTTTTTCTTATTCTGTGGGTAGAACTACACCATGCCTGAGTTTAAGAGCTTTACTGAATTTCAGAGGGAATGGAAAAACTGTCAGAAAACACAGATTATTCACTGCTAGGTCTCTTCCAAATAATTTTGCAAAAGGGTTCAATATTTCTGTCACCAAATGAACACAGAAGCCAAATGTTTTGAAGTATCAGTCACTCGGGGCCTTCACTGATGTTAACGCTCCTGGAAAGTCATTTGACTAGCTCTGTTAAACTGGTTGTTTTCTTTGTCCCGGAATGGAGTTTCTCCTTTAAATAAAATAATAAAAAATAATCATCATTATGGTTCTTTATAAAATCTTCTAAAATAATATATTAAGGTTTTACTCTCTTGTGTACTTTTGGGGATGTTTTGCTGCATGTATGAAGCGGGAAATCCCCCACAGAGCAGAAAACATGTCAGGGCTAAAGAAATCCTGAGGATAAATGACTGAAAATCAACTACCTAATTGATACTTCATCATAAAATGCACTTATATCAGCAAAATAATAATGGAAACCACCTCCATCTTTCTAGATCTGTAAAAACTCAGGGGAAACCCTCTTCAGTTTTACCTGCAGCAGGAAAAATAAGGTGCAGTACTTGTTGCCTGAGTCACATGAACAGGAACTAAGGAGTGGATTTACCAGGGAGGCTCCAGAGCATCCAATATACAGGCATACAGCAGAGCCTGTGGTGCCCATAGAATATCTTCCATTAGATAGTAGAGGGAGTTGGTAGAGCCTTGCCCTGCTTCCCATTTAGATCCTGGCTCTCTCTGCCCTTCCCTGTACCGGGGAGGCTGGTGCCTGCCAAGAGAATGACCTAGAGGCTGACTCTTCAAAGCAGGAAGATGGAAAAGCCCCCAATTAAGAAAAATATTAAAGGGAATCTAGGGTTGAAGAAAATGTTGAAGTTCCATTGAAAGCAAAAGGAAGGGAATGAAGAATATTTTAAAACCCCATTAGCTTCAATAAGACTTAAATATGTGATTAAAGGTAAGTGCATACTTTTATGAATAAGAATTCTTTAATGACCCTTAAATCTACAGCTGTCTCATTGACATATCTAGAGTGGAACCAGAAATTGTTTCCAGTAATCTGAGGCTAAATTACTTGAAAATTAAATTCTATGATGAGCAGGGAACAATGATTCATGTTAGAAATCTAAGTTCCCTCTCTTTCTGTCAGTCAAAACTAAATCTAAATCTTCACCTCACACACAAAATCCTTAAGGGTTTTTATTATTGCTAAACTACTTGAAAATTGAACTTTATGAAGAACAAGGGACAATGATTCATCTTAGAAATCTACAGTTCCCTTTCTTTCTGTCAGTCAACTTCAAACCTAAATCTCCACCTCGCATACACAAAATCTTTACGGGTTTTTATTATTGCCCACCTTTATTATTTTATTTGTAGTTTTTATTTTCTTCTTAAAACTAGACAGAAGCTATCTAAAAACTATGTTTGCCCAGATCAAGACATCATAAAACCCTCTTAAAAATTGATGGCCTCATAAAGCAGCAGTCAAACATGCTGAAGTTGCATTTGAGCAAATCTTTACAAGAAATCCTACTTCACTTTAAAACATCAGCAGCACACACTGTCAGCTTTCATCCCACTGCATGTAGGTGGTGTATCCTGCAGTGGCCTGTCCCCAGAGCAGGGCCAGTGCAGACACTGCTGTCCCACAGCATTGCTGAGCGAGCTGAGGGCCACACGTGGGGCAGGTGCCACACAGACAATGCGGCTGCTCAGCCCTGGTCCCATGTCCCAGGAGCATGTGGTAAACCTCTCCAAATCACAGGCCCAATAGTCGAGCTACTTTTGGTCTTTATGAGCGGCCCTGGTGAACTTTTCCATAGTGCCACCTTCTCATCCGACTCAGGCCTTTTACAATACACAACAAGTGTATTCCCTATACACTTGTTGAAAGCAAATTGCAATGAGGAAAATCCTGATCTTATAGAAGTTGAAACTTGATAGTCTGTCATTATAGTAGTGTTTCAACCCCTTTAAAAATCTAAGGCAGCACTAGAACTGTATCTCTTGTCTTTTTAAATTGTCTCCTCATCTCCAGGGTTCTTTCACCTTCTGAGATAAAGAGATCTGTTAATAAAAAATTGCAACAGGAATTTAAATTTATTGACTGTTTTGTTGTGGTTTTTCCCCAGTAAAGTAAGGAAAACCCAAAGAATATTTATACACTTAATATTTCTTGCCTTCTTCCTTGTACTCCACATCCAAATTTTTTTACATTGCACTCTGAAGAAGAGAGGTGAAAGAGCTAGACTTCAGAATGAGAGGTCTTTATATTTTTGCTCTTCCTAATCTGAGTAGTGCAATGCTTTTATTATTTCTATGGAAAATATTGCTTTTTCTCCTAAAGTGTTTATTATATTCTACAGCTTTCTAATCCAAGAGTTGTACACTTCTGTACTGTGGAAGTCTGACTTGGGTGTTGCTTGACAGTGTTATCCTAGTAGTTCTTCTCTTAAACACAAGATGTCAGGTTTTCAACCCAAATATCTCTAAGCAAGTAAAAAATGTTAATGGCATTGGATAAATTCCAGTATCACTGCAAGGAAGAAAATCACTATAAAAATAAGCAATGGTTGCACAGTTGCTTTAACTGGTATAAGACCATTAGTTCCTGGTGTTTCTAAATTAGTGCCACACTGGAGATGCCAGACTAGAGAACTGGATCTCACATTCCATATTATGAGACTGGCAAAAGGCAAAACACAGCACTATCATTTGATCTTGGTAAATTTTATTTGATCACTGAAAGCTTACTGTGTCTCTTCTATGTCCTTCTGAAAGACAGGAGACAGACCAAAATAAGTAAGCAGAATTATGGGGTTGGAATAAAACATAAAAATCTTTCTGTTTAGAAAATCTCCTCTCTGAAATCAGATATATTTTTAAATAGTCTATGGTCTGTTGAACAAAAGTAGCAGTGGCTCTGAGGCATGAAGCAAGGAACATTTGGGTCCAGATCCAAATGTTCCCAAAGCTTAAAGCTTTTAATGGACAGCACTGTGGATCAAAACTAATGCTACCATGGGAAAGTGTTTTTGTTCTTAATCTCTGATCAGATCCAGCACACACACATGACCTGGCTGCCAGCTGAAGGCATAGTTAGCCCTGGAGCATGTTCCTAGTCTGAAATGGCAGAATGATACTCACATCCATCATGTTCTCTCAACAATCACTCTTCAGCTTTTAGTGCCTCATGCATTTAATAAAATTGCTTTTTTGTATATGCTCCATGTCGATTTTACACCAGGTTCTACATTCATGAAAGGTTTATCTTCTAGTCAACTGATGCATTTCACTGGTTTTTTGATTGCCGGTCTCAAAGTCAGTCAGAAAGGGAATTCAGCCTTGGTGAATTTAGCCTAGGTGAACGAAAGCTCTCACACTGAGTTTTCATATATTATTTATAATATAATCTAGAAAATATTAACTATAGAACTCCATATGTACTAAATGCATTTTATAATAAAACCCCTTAATGTTAGATTTCCTCTAGAATACAGCCAAAGCTGTTTGAATGCTTTAGGATTTGAAATTACAATATCCTCCTGTACGTAGTGAAGGCTTTTTTCCCCTAACCCGGAAGAGACCAGAATTAAAGCACTTATTAAGGACCACTTAAAGTGGTCCCTTACTTTGTGCAAACTTAGAGATAATTAGTGAAGGAACAATAAAAATACAAGTACTAAAAGCAAAATCTGCAAAGCAAGAATCCATAGCAGATAACACCACAATCACTTAATATATGGCAAGATATCAGGCAGGATACTAATGTCCTGGAAACATCCATGTACAAAAATGAAGAAAGCAAACTGAGAAACAAAGAGATGTGTACTGATAAAGTCACAGAAGTGGCTTTTCAGGAAGCAAAGTTGTAGAGGAGTGGAGGCAGGACTTTAAAAAAAAAAAAAACAAACAAAAAAAACCGAACTGGCGACCTACTTCTTTCCCCTGCTGAATTCTCTGCAACAGGATTTCCTCATCACATCATGTGGAGCCATGTAAATATACCCCCTTTGGCTACGTGACAGGATTCATTTCCTCCACCCTGCTTGCGGGGAAGGAAAGCAAAAAAGAAAGGTCAGGATCTTGGGGATTTGTATTAGCAGAAAGCACTTAGTCAGGAAAAGGATAAAGATTACAGGGGAAGTGGTGCTATTCATCTGTGTTTTTTCATCTGTCCTTTTCTGTCACACACACTTTCTATATTAATGATAAAAAATATGTGGAAAATATTAAGCTTTACTATTCTGCACTTTCAATTCTTCATTGGTATTTAATGAAGGTATAAAGATTTCAAAATGTCCTAGAAGAAACTCATAAGCTGAAATTTTGCTAGCATCCACAAATGTGAAAGCAAACATTTTTCCCTGGTAACTCCCAGGGAAAAAAAAATTGCACTGCAATTGAAGTTATTAACCAGGAAAAAAACTTCCTTAATTGTTTGTTTGCAGGAATTGCTGTGATTGTTCCCAGTAAGACTGTGTGTTCCAGTGCTCCAGCAGAGCTGGGACCCTAACTCATGCTTGACACAGCTGCACAGAAAAATCCCAGACTCCTGCAGCAGCATTATACCTAAACACTCAGGTGACAATAAACAGCTGCTTTTACCAGCTCTGATCAATGTGCAGGAGTTTTGCTGTTAACAAACAGATTCATAAAAACAAAAAAAAAGGACTTTTCTGGCAGATTTTAGTCTCATTTTCTACTTATTCAGTATATACAGAGTACAATTACTATATATTTGATGGAAAGATAATTTCTAGAAAAGCATCTATTCTTGGAGATTAGGCACTACAAAGTCTGTTACAAACTAGATTTTTATGTTGAAACATACCAGTTTATTTTTTCTTACATTAAGGCATTTTATTGAAACAAGAATAACACAGTCAAGTTAAACTCTTTTGTAAAAATGTGCTGGCTTTTGTTGCTATTACTCACTAGTCACTCTATATATTTTCTTCCTATTCATAAAATAATTGAGCAATGTCAGAACTCACACCTATCCCCATTGAACTCTACTGGAAACAGCCCCACCTGATGATCCTTCCCTAACGATAGTTACTTCTTGAATTAATTTACCAGTTTTTTCATCTATTTTACATGTATACTACTTCTGTTGCCATGTAATGTGCTTTAAACAATAATATTACACAACAATAAGGTAAATGCTTTACTCATTTTTCAATATGTGCATGCTTAGTCAATTTTAGGCATTTTAGACCAATTTATTGTACTGTAGATGTGACTACTAAAGAAGCTGAGAAGACGCTATCTAGAAGAACATTATGTTAACATACACTACTAACTGATTTATTTAAATAAACACATCTTGTTTTAGATATTTTTTCTTTGGCATTGGTGCAAGCTAAGCCAGTTTACCTTGACTAGCTCTGAATTGCACCATTTTAATTTCAGTGATGTAAAATAATGCTGTTAGTGCTATGTTCAGATCAACTCTTAGCTGAAAAAAATATCCATTTACTTTATAGTTGTGTCCCAAAGGAACAACAGATAAATGTTTTCACTGGAAAATAGGAAGTACTCAATAAATACACTTCATTAGTATCCTCAGAATAAAGCAAGCCTACAGCTGTTTCACATATTAATTGCTTAACCAGTAGTCTTCTAGCATTAGACTTTTTCACATGCCAAAAAGTTTATAGGCAACAAAAACTTAAATCTGATGGCAACTACACAGTTGCCCTCTTTGTTTTTATTCTCTCTCTTATAAGCAGATGAAATCATTCCAAGTAGCAGGTGAGATCACACTAAATCAAGCAATCATAAGTAGCCAGATATCACCTGATCTAATTAATAGAAAGAACACTGTTGCAATTATATTTACTATTTCTTTATAAGATCTGTCACTGTTCATATGAAAATGAAACTTATGAAGAATATGACGCTGAGAATTTTCTCTACTAATCCACTTCAAGTTTGTTTGAGGTTTAAAGTGAAATCAAGACTTTTTATCTTAGTGCTCCGCAGCTGCATCAAATAAGTTAGGCTTGGTTCTTGTTCTCACAAACTCATGTAACAAGAACCCATCACAACAACTGATTTCCCAGCAGACAGCCACGTGAGTGGCTTCTTGGGAAGGCTCCTGTGATAGCTTGGCATTTATGACTTTTTTTTTTTTTTTTTTTTTTTTTTTTTTTTTAATACTGCTGATAAGCATACCAGAACCACAAAACAAAGTGCAAGCCTTTCACCGCAGCTTTGGCTTGCCAGCAGTCTCAGATTCCACTCTGACAATCGAAGGATTTTGTTTTCTGCCCAGACAGTATCTTCAAATGTTACATTTTTTCCCCAAGTCAGGCTTCCATAGGATAAGAAGTTTACTGATGTGCTTTTATTACACTTGGGATCATTCTGACATTTCCATCCAGGACTTAATCTGCAAACCACACAGCTAACCTTGTTGTTAGGGCATGATGTACCAACGTTGTGTCTAAAATGGCTACTAAGAAACAACTTCTGAAGGGAGAGTGCAAACCATTTTTCACCTATATTTATCAGGGTCCTAGCTGAACTTTTCTTTCAAAACAGCTTTCCATTGCAGTCTGTAGATTGCTGTAGTTGGCCAGCACTCTTTAATATTATCATTTGGGCCTGTTTTAAAACCAAGACATGTTAGATAATAGAATAGAGGAAAAGACTTCTATGAACAGTTTTTTCAATGTTGCTGAGTACTACGTGCAAAAAGATTCATGAGGTTGTGTGTAGACTCGTTGCTCATGCATGTACAAGAGTGTCTTCAGCTGTATACAGCAATTCCTAAGGTAAAATACATGCCATTTACCAACAACTTTTTCAATGTATGCAATGAAGGCTTTAAGAATCAACCTTTAGATTAAAGCGTGGACAAGCCAAGAATGCTCCATAAAAACAAACAGTCCATAGCAAAAATACTGAAATTACCTTTCAAGGAAATAATTTAACTGATTCCCTGTTAATTGCTGTGTCTGAGCAGCAATTCAGAAAAGACATGGCTCCTGACATTGTGTTGTGACACACACTGGATCTCTGTAGCAGTAATTATTAAGTTTTGTTAAGGCAATTTGCTGTCTTGCCTGTTTCCATTTTTGATGCTTCTCAATCCCCACTGCAGTCAAGCTATCTATAGAATAATCAATTGAGCATATAATCAATATATCACCACTTTCATTCTGCAGAGTCATAATTCAGACTCCTTTTTCCATCTAGTTGAGAAAATTTTCTAATCATGGCACCTCCACAGTGAAGCCAGCTCTATAGGCTGGAAAGCACAGGGACTTGAAAATTAGGGACAAAGCCATAAAATAAATCTGTATTTTGACCTGTGATGTTATGAAACCAGCATCATCTCAATCTGCAGAATGACTTACTGAGTGTAGTCAGACATTACTTCTTCTGGCAGTAACAAAAATGAATTTGTGGAGAGAAATTACAGTATTTCGATCCTGCTAGTGAATTAGGTTTTATTCTGGCCTTTCTTTCCTTGGTGTAACTGTCATGCATACCCTACTAAATACCCGTTTTAGTATACTAGATAAAATCCCACTGTAAATCTGGACACATGATCTGAGCAAGGGAAAATGTTTAGTTCCCTGCATTCTTACACAAAAAGAGCATGAGGCTGAAGGTGAGTTAAGTTCCTGGTATTAGCTTATGCAAATAAAACCCTCACAGCACACACAGTGCTATTCAGTAATGACTACAGCCCAGGAGAAAAATTCTTGTAACTGTGGTGTTCCGCAGTCAAATGAATTAAAAATAGAGAGAAGTATCTGAACATATGTAATTTTACTTTTAACTATAAAATGTGCTATTAATGAGCTAATTTCATATGGCACTCTGGATGAGGAAATGACTGTGTTTTGTCTGTAGCAGAGTAGTAGTACCTCGAGCATCAGCCAAGACCAGGGGATTCACTGGGTCACACAGTGCTGCAGCTGCCAACACTCCTTGTCACACACGGCTTACAGTCTAAATAATGGAGACAGGCAAAGGGTAAAAGGAGAAACAGAGATATAGGAGTATCTCATCCAAGGTCACACGACTGGTCAGTAACAGAGCTGAGATTAGAAAAGGGGCCCCCCAGGTCCCCATTCCAGTGCCCTCACTACAAGACCTCACTGCACATCCCTGCCTGGCTGGCAAAAGCAGCTCCACTTGTTACAGCAGCTTCCTGTGCAGACGTGGTGAGTCTCCATGGAGTCACAAAGCGTGTAATGGGAGTCTCTGCTGATAACAGTGGGGGTTGTTGAATTACAGAGATGAACTTAAGGAGGTCTTCAAAAGCATTCTGAAATCTGGCTTTAAGAAGCAAAGCAGCATAATTAAAAAATAGCTAATTTGAATAGCTCCATGTATCCCCAACGTCTAATCAGGTTAATTACTTAATTTCACTTTTTTTTTTCTGATATCCTTTTAAATTATTTGCATTGCAAAAAACCCCTCTAGTACAAAATGAGAAAAGCACAATTTGATAATCCAGTAATAAGGGTAGACAATTGTTTTAACAAATGTTCAACTGCTTTTCAGGCCTGAAGCTAAGAAGGAAAAGATAGCAATTTGCACATCAGAGAATGACTCACGTTATTTTCAAAAATGTAGCTGCTAAGTCTTTATTTTATAAAACATTCTATTTGTGTGTCCTTCTGCATTGTTAATTAAAGCAATAATAGCTATAAAATATACTTGCCCTTAAGCAGAATTTACTCTCACTGTGGTGTTGTCAGGTAATCCTGTGGCCAACTACTACTACAAAAATAAGTTCAAAGAAATACTAATAAAAATAATGCAGTGAAGGAAGGATCCTTTGGGAGAATCTTAAAATGCTGATGTAATTTAGCATGGTCTCATGGATGTACTGCTGCTGATGGTGGTAAATAACTCCTGCTTCCCTAAAATGACTGCATTGCACCCAGGCTGTTCATCAAGGCATTTCATTCCAGATTAATGCTGATAAATTATTTGGGTGTTGCCTGTTGTTAAGGAAAAAAAAAAAAAAAACAGTGATTGTGGGATACATGGAGTGTAGCTTGAGTCCGGTGTGCTTCTGGGACTAATAGTGAATAAGTTCACCTGGGGAAGCAAGCCATGGTCATGAGATTCCTAGTTCAGTTTCTCAGTTTTAACCTCAAGAACCTGAAAATATATACTCCTGTTCTACAAAAAGTAAGTTTCCTGCTTCACTCAAATGGTTCTTTGCATTTGTTGAAGATGAAAGTGATTCCTGATTTATGAACCTGGATGACATAAGGGACATAATGTGGTCAGAAAATCATGGGAAAATAAAAGATTTGAGTGATGAGAAGAGGGAAGTAATATCCATCAGCATAAGTTTCTGGTTGGTCTAGCCTTCAGTGGGAAACTGGATTCAGCAATATCCAGAACACAAAGAAAGGCATGAGTCTCTCTACAAAGCTGTAGGCTAAATACAGATCTTTGTGACAATTTTAGGACGTGAAGATGTGATAGGAAAAAGGATAAACATACTAAAAGTTAGTGATGCAGGCAGAAAACCAAGAAAATAAAAACAGTGTTGCAAGTGTAAAAAAGCACTTTGAAGAACTGTGTAGAATAAATAACTCCAAAACAAGAGAAGCAATTAAGGAGGATGCATCAAGTTCTAAGTGCCCTTTAAAATATGACTTGAGACATTGATAAGATCTGTTTGGAAATATCCATAAATTCTAGAAAACATTTTCTCTCCTAAGCTCAGATGTGGGCAGTAAGTACCATAGGTAGTACAAAGGGTTTGATCTGTTTAAGCTATGTGTAAAATACACAGTTATGTTTTGAAGGTTGTTTCCGTAGTGCTAGATAAAAATAATGGCACAGGCTGTTTTCAAAATAAATACTGTAACAATTAAACAAGGCACACAGTCATTCTTCCTGATCTAATTAGGATGCTCATCAGAAATTATTCTAGTGCATGCCTTTTTCTAACCTACACTTTCTGTAAAATATACATGAATCTTCCACCTCACAAGATGGACAGAAGCCCAAGAATCCCCCTCAAAAAGTGAGTTCTGCACCCAATGACCCAGTACCATACTGCCAGTTACTTACTACATAGAAAAAGAAGGCTTCACATTTCCTCAGAGGCTATCAGCATAAACCCAGAAGAATGAATGTTAATTACTTATCCTGAAAACATTAATTATTTTTAGTAAAAGTAATTTTCAAGAAGTCTCAGGAATTACAGCCCTGGGAAATTAAATTCTCCTTTCACATATAAGCATACACACAGATAGATATACGACACAAACAGCACAGACTGCTTTAGCTCTGTTGTATTGCTGAAAGTATCTAATCAGTTTTGTAATTCATTATAGAACTGCTTTCATGACTGTGTGTAGCAATGAGTTCTGCAGTTTGCCTATATGCTGCATAGCCCAGTACTTTCTATTGCTGAAATTTTATGTTATCTTGTGCTCTTTGATTAAAGGAAAGAAAGGAAGGTAGGAAAGAAGGTACTGAGAGGAAACAAGGATGGAGATTCTCAGGCAACACTGTGAAAAATCTTACAAATTTGGAAAAAATGTAATTAATTAATGCAATAGCCATCACAACTTCTTTGTTCAGTGTGAATAATTAAAAACAATAATAATAAAAAACCCAAAACAATCCCAAATTTGGGCATTACTAGAACAGTGGCAGTCAATTACTTTAATTGTTTGAAAATACAAGTGTCTCCCCTGATTCTAAGCTGTGGAACCTTAAAATCAGGCATGAGTAAAAGGACCAGCCATAAACATACCTATTCAAACCAAGCCCTCCAATTTTTTCAACAGAGAAGAAAAGTATTATGGAATTTGCTACATCCCCAAAGATAAGCAAATTCAGGTTCTGGTGGACAACATTGAATAGAGCTTTCCAAAACCAGGGATGTCTCACAAATAATTAATGCCCTGCCAGCTGCTTCTTCATACTTCATTTGCAGAGTTCAAATGTGTGAATCTCTGTGGAGTTTGACTTGGCAGTACATCACAGGGAGAAAAGCGATTTTTCAAGCAACTAGGCTCAGTTCTACACAACTGTGCTCAAACATAATGAAGTTCTTGTAAATCAAACAGTTTGGTGATAAAAAGGTTTATCTCTGTAGGATAATTTATTTTAATCTGTTATTTTATGCAAATCCAGCAGTGCTCCTATCTTTCTAGTATCTTCCATAAGGCTAGACATGCTCTACAGAGAGTGTAAAATGTGTGGATCTAAAATCACATTTTAAACCAAGAAATCACATTTTTAAACCAAGACTCATTCTGGATGCAAATTTGACTCATGGTTTCTCAAAACCTGGGCAACAGCCAGCCTAAGACACATGATGCAGCCTGTCAACAGCAGCCTCTTTGGGATCCACACATTCATCCCTGTATGGACTCCTGCTTCGTGCACCCAGGCACCCACCAGCAGCGCAACAGAACCAGTCACTGACCACTCCTTCTCTCACCAGCTCTCCTGCAGAATAAGCAAGGGTCATGCAACACAAAATCCTATTTTGTCAGATTGTTGGGCGCTGGTGGGAGGCTAGGGTGGTCTTTTTGTGAAAATTCTCCCTTAATGTCATTCAAATATGAGTCTGTGTAAAGGCATAGTAGGAAAGGCCATCAGTACATACTAGCAGGTCACGTTATGTTTATCTCAAGCCTATATTTTTTCTGTCGACTACTGTATAATTTCATACTTTTTCAATATGCCTGAGAGAATATATACAGAATATGGCAAAGACTTGTTGCAAAGACTTGGTTGATATGTTTATCAAAGAGTGGGAGTCCCCTTGGGGGCTGCTCACCAGCCAGGGCTGGGGCCAATCCTGCAATCCCAGACAATGGGGGACCCTGGGAACAGCTGGGCTGGCACATCTGTTCACTCTTCTCCACGAGAACCCATGGCTGGGGTCAGTGAACAGGCCACTGAACTACCCATCCTTAGACCATTGGCTGGTAGGGCACAGGCAATTCTGTAACTCCTATTTGCTTCATGCTTCCCCTCAGCTAAGTATGATTATCATTGCTATTCTGAATTCCCAAAAGACCCTTTTCCCCTGCTGTGCTTCAGCACACACATTTCCAAATTAACAGTGGAGCATTCTGGTTCTTGTAATTATGCTACCTTTCTAGCTTTTACTTTAAGTTCCAAGTTCTTAAGTGGTAGACCTGTAGGAAATTCTAACGTTTATTCAATCATTAGAAGTTCTACACTTCATATTTTCAAAGTAAGCTTTGGGATCAAAATCCCTAAAGGCTGAAGTTAGAAAAGTTATACATATTGTTTAGAAAAAAAAAATCCTCTACATTGTTTTCCTGGAGGGGTAACTGTATTCTGACATTGCACAAATTCATACCCACTGAATTTCACACTTAATTGGGTCTGCAAAAATACAGCATTTTCAAGGCCAAGAGCCCCCCCAAGCCAGCAGCGCTTGCCAGTTGCTACACAGAGCCTGTGGTGCCTCCATTGCCAACCTTCAGCAGCCACCCTGTGTGGCTTTCTGGGAGACTCAGCTCCTTCCCAGAGTGCACATACACTTCAGTGCCACACAGGAACCAAAAGCTGGACTGGCCACACACAGTGTCCTCAATGCCCTGCACTCTGGGACACTGTGGCTGAGCTGCTGCTGAGCTCAAACAGAAGCCAGGCAAAGGCACGGAGCTGCTCTCTGCATGAGCCTGAGCTCATGAGCTCACTGGGGTTGAGGGTACTGCATGCACATAGACATGACGTCCCTGACTCATCTCCCGACTTGCAGACCTCCTCCTCTCACTCTAGTCAAGCCAAACACCATGTCCTCTCAAGCAGAGCAACTAATTAACCTCTGAGTAACACAAAGTTTGGGATGGAAACTGCACAATCCATATTAAGGTACTCAATTGCTGCAGCATCACTTCCATGACATCTTCCCTACATGATAATGTAAATGATGACACCAAGGCCTGGAGATACCATCTTCAAGCAGAGGCACTGGCATACTGGCCAACTCTCGGAGCAGAATGTGCATCCCCCTAATCCCCTTGAGTAGATGAAGAAGAAAACACTGTTTTGGACCTGTGTGGATACTCCTGTTCACAGTTTTAATTGTTTTTGTGAATGTCACTCTATTGTCTTGATGTTAGTGAGTGGCTCTCACAGGGCAGTTGATGATGCTCACCACACTTTTTTTCCTTCGGGGATGATTTTTAATCGGACGCTCACGATTTATTCAGAGGACATTACTCTGCGGCCGGGCCGCAGGTACCAGCACACGGCGGAAGGAACCTGGGGATCACGACAACGCCTCGCGGTGCCGATGCCGGGCACTGGCGTGCGGGCAGCCACGCAGTGTTTACGGCAGAATGAGGGGCGCAGCCGAGGAGCTGCGTCAGCGCGGGCGGGGGCGTGCCGGGGCGGGGAAGGCGGGCGCGCCCGGCGGGGCGGCCGCCGCGGGCGGGGGGCGGTGACTTGCGGGGCGGGCCGGGGCGGCTGCGGGGCGCGGCTGGGCGCGCTGCCCCGCGGCACCAGGGGAGGCTGCCCGCGTCCTCCCCGGCATGGGGGTCGGGCTCGGGCCGGCACCCCGCGGGCGGCGCTGACCGGAGGGGCACCCGCCGCTGCCGCCGCTCCCTCCCCCGCACCCGCAGCCCCTCGGCGGGGAGGCCGGGCGGCGGCGGCCGGCGCCCGCGGGCCGGCGGGCGGGCGAGCAGGCAGGCAGCGCGGGGTTCGGCGCAGCGGGGCTCGGGACCCGGAAGCAGAAGCGGGGCCGGGAGGCGGCTGGATGGGAAGGAGCGGCGGCGGGCGGCGATGGGGGAACAGCAGAGCTCGCTGAGCACCCCGCGAGCGGCCGCCGCGCCGCCGAGCCCGGCCGGGGACCCGCGGGAGCCCGGCCCGGACGAGCCGCCTTCGCCGCGAGAGGCGGACCCGGGCGGCGGGGCGGCCGGGCCGGGGCGAGGCGGGGAGCTGCTGGCGGCCGCCGCCGGCCCCGAGCGGCGAGGAGCCGAAGAGGAGGCGGAGGCGGCGGCCGGGCCGGAGCAGCCGCCGGGCTCGGGGGAACCGGCGGCCCCGGCGGAGGAGGGGCCGGAGGGAGGCAGCGGTCGCCGCCGCCCCCCCCGGCGGCACGTGTACTGCACCGTCTACTGCGTGGAGAACGACCGGCCGGTGGCGGCCCCCGGCTCCCCCCGCGGCGGCCCGGGCGTGGGGCAGCCCCCCGCGCGGCGCGGGGTGGTGTCGGGCGACGACCCGCTGTCGTCCGGCGGCAGCATCGAGGTGGTGGACTTGTACCTGCTGCCCGAGCCCTTCTCCGGGCTGATCGCGGGCGAGTTCGGGCCGCTGCTGCTGCTGAGCTGCCGCGTGTGCCTGGAGGAGAAGCCTATCAAGCCCCTGTCCTGCTGCAAGAAGGCGGTGTGTGAGGAGTGCCTCCGGCGGTACCTCAGCTCCCAGGTACTTCTCCAGCGGGCGCAGCCGGGGTGTGCTGGGGGGGCTGTGGCCGCAGCATGCTCGGGCACCCCGGCGGGCTGGGCGCTGCGCCGGGCCCGGCGAGCCGGGCAGGGCCACGGGGTGCGGAGCGAGAGGAAGCCTTTCCCGTCCGGTACGGAACGCGTTCGGCCGCCACCTGCGTGCGAGCTGTGGATTCAGCGACCGCCCGTTCTCGAAGCGCTGCTCTGCGCGTTCGTACGCGGCTGGTCGGGCTGGGCGCTAATGCGTCTTTAGGTTCTTCCAGTCTTTATAAGAATTTTCCCTTTGAAATCTCAAACTCTTGCTGTTACCTGACCGGCGGCACCAGTTTTCTTTTAAGAGGAGGCCAAGGAGTGATAAGGAGCGGAGTTTGGGAGCATTGGCAGCCGCCTCCTAAGTGGCTCCTGGAGCCGGGGGTTTTCCCGCTGCCGCTTTATGTTCGGGCCCTTGGTGCAGCCGCTCGGCCTGCTCCTCGCAGGACACATCGCGTTTGGTGTTATGCCAGTTATGCTACATTAAAACAGTGTGTGTGTGTAACTGTTGGTGAACGATTGCAGTTAACAACAGTAAACAATAACTTTTTTGGAGGAAAATTGAAAACACAACTTTTCCATCCTGAGCAGGCGACCGCTCATCCTGGCCGATAGCTGGCATATCTGGTGCTTACATGTTCATCCCTGTTTTGTCAGTCAGAGCTGCTGATTTCAAACCGAAATCAGCAGCTTGATAACTAAGCTCTGTTTTGGCTAATGTTATCTGTAGTTAGTTTAGCATTACAGAATATTTGTGTGGTCATACCCTAAACTACCCTATGACTACCCTAGTGTAGTGGTACCCTAAACACGAAGAACAAAGGGAGAAGTATGGTGCATGTGGGAAAAACAAAACCAACTAAACCCTTTGCTTACTGTCTTTATGCTTTTATTCAGCAGAAGCTTTTAGGATGTGCCTGGTGGAAATGTGCTAGTTTGGTGGTGGAATTAATTTTTACACCTGTTGGAGCTTGGTGCTGTGCTGGGGCAGTTTGTCCTCCTGCTGGGCTGTGTGTCTAGGGAAGGAATGGATGATTACAGCTACCTCTGCACTCTATAAATAGTTGACAGGCTTCTTCTGGCCAGAGTACATTTCACTGCTTGGAAATTGCACGTGCTACCAGAAGTCAAGTACTTGCTCCTCTCTGGGCCCTGGTAGCCTATGTAGCATTTGCTGGTGCTGGTACCATTTTTTCTGGCCAATAGTAAACTCAGTAGCATTTTCGTGATCTTGTTTGGATATATTTAGATAATAGTGAACGGCTTTACTTGGGAACTGATGGATTGGATGGTCAGAGTTAATGTTTTCTGTGTTTCCTGTAACTCTGAAACTCAGGAACACTTAATAAGCCTTCTTGAGACTTCATGCGCAGAATGATTTGATTTGTAGGTAAGTGGTAGACTGCAAATTCTCACTAAGTTTTTAGATTATATTGTCAGTGCACATTTGTGCCTCTTTGATATCTGCCACCGAGGTCATATATCAGAGTATTGACTTTCATTTAAGCTGGAAATTGATGAGTATTGTGATGTCAGGGTGATCTTTCCCGTGTCCTGCAGGTGCCTGTAGTTTAGAGTGATGTAATGGAACTTACATGATCTAGTATCTAAAGCCATACTGAAGAACTCTTCTGTCTGGTTTAGGCTGAACCCTTGGAGAAGGAAGCAGCAGCTTGGTGGCTGAAATAGCTGGCTGGCCTAGGAAGCCAGTATATATGCTATGAAGTGGGTTTAGCATTGGCCAGGTGTTGGATGTGTGTGCAGGGATGCCCTTCAAGGAAGCCACTACTATTGCTAAGCACCTGCAGAGCTGCTCCCAGCAGCTGTTGTAAGGTACCCATATGGCACATAGCCATATGGGTACTTAACTCCTGTACTTTAAAGGTGGGGCAGGGATACTGGTCATGAGGAGTGAGATTCACACAGCACTTCTGTGGATATGTTGTTACAAATGCTTTTATGACCAGGCAGAATTTTAGCTGCTTGATAAATTTCTTAGGGAAAAGTGAAACAAAATGCAACCAATAACAGTCCAATGTGTTCTTCCCTTATCTTCCTTTTTGAAAAGGATAAGAAAGTGATATTTCTTCAAGAACAAGAAGTGATCTGTCTCTCCTTTGTGCTTTGGAAGGACCCTGTGAGTCATCCTGGGGAGAGAGAAAGGCATCTCCGTGTCAGTTATACAAGGAGAATTTCTGGGAAGGATGAGTGAAAAGCCAGTATAGGTTAGAAATCAAGTTACCTTTCATCTTTGAGACTATGCATTTTTTGTAGGAAATTAAAAAGAAAATTTATGAGAAAGGTATAAATGCTGAAAAGCTGTTTTTGTTTGAAAATTTTAAAAGATCTTACTTTGGGATATGATCAGACTGATCATAAGAATGTACCTAAAATTGAAAACAAACTATTGAAAAACAAAACCCCAAGCAGCATTGTGAATAGCTTAGGTCTGGTTTTCTTGTCAGAGAAATAGTAATCTCTGCCCTGGCTGATTCTACATCTCTGGAGGAGTGGTCTCTCATGCTGAAAATGTGGAATATATTGGCAGAAGTATAGCACTTAAAGTAATTTGTGTAGCCTTTGATGTCTGTGTGTTCTCTCCCTGAAGAAAGCTGTATTCTTCATGATAGCTTCATTGTGATTCCTGAAATGATGTTTAATGGAGTAGCAAAGCAAAAACTCTGTTAATGCACCCTGCTTTCTTCTATGCAAATATATGAGAGCACAGAACTTCTGCCTTCAAGCCCTTTATAGATCAGAAAATCAACTGAAGTTTCAGGCATTCTTAAAAGGAATGCCAAATGAAAATACTCCAACTGCAGAGTTGTTGCTTATCATGCTGGAAAATGAGGGTAACATTTGAAGGTCCTTAGAGGTCAAGTCTAGTCTTTCTTATCACTGGCACCTTGCTGCATAATCCTTTTCAAAAACTTAGTGGCTGGAGGAGAAGTTTAGCAGGCGAGCCTGGAATGCCCAGGCTGATCTGGAGCCTGACTTTGGGAAATCACGTAATGTTACTTGTGCCTCATTTAGCTATTCTCTTTCACATGCGAGTCACAGAGCACTCGGGACTCTTCAGGGTCCGAGTATGGCCAGTTGATCTACCATTCACAAAAAAAATCTGTGACCATTTGTTTGGACTCAAAGAAATTGATGATACGGTAATTGATAGGTATGGGTGATGGCTTGTCATGGAAGAGGTTGTGGCTTTTGCAGCTCAGGATCTGGTGTGGATCCCACAGAGCCTGACTCAGGTCCCAGAAAGCCCTTTCTCCAGGAGTTGATGCAGCCCAGGGAGGTTGTTTGTTATGTTTAATGGGTGAGGTTGAAGAGTCTGATTGTCTGAAAGGCCAGTGTTCTCCTTCCATGGAATTTAAGGTATATGTTGAGTGAGGTTGGGATCAAAAGTGTGGAAGAACCATTTCCCATTCACCTGGAAGCTGCAGGTTTCTGCACTCTTGTCATCCAGGATACAAACTTGGGACAGTGAAGCAAGAACCAGGACGCTTAATCTCACAGGTGTAATATTGCATCTGTATCTCCTTCATCTCCTTCACTTCCCATCTTTCTCTCCATTAAACATGGCACCAAACCCAGGTTATTTCAGAAACTGCGCATACCAAGGTTTGCTAAAAAAGTGATTCACTTCCTAACCACTCTGGGCTGCTTGTATTTTTATGTCAGAGGGAACATTTCACTTTTCCTATAAAATGGCTACAAAAGTGTTATAGAAACCTCAGTGCCTGCTTTTTCTACATGCAAATAGAGAAACTTGATAATCCAGTTTTGATCCTGTACTCATTAGTGATGCTTTATTTTGTAAATCTTGTAACTCAGAGTCATTCTTACAGTAAAAGACTTCAGATGAGTTAATTTAAACACCATACTGTATTCTTAATCAGATTTTATAGTGCTTTAATTATAGGAACTCTAATGAGATTAGTAGCCATGAGTAAATCAGAAGGGATGGTTGGGGGTGGGGAGGGACTGCATCTGACAGCGTTTTGTGCATGGTTAGCTTTGGTGGAACAAGAATCCTGCTTTCTTCTGAGCATGACATATGTAAATCATCCTCCCTCTGCTCAGGACCTCAGTCTTTCTCTCCCTGAGATTTTTTTTGACCCCTCTTTTCTGTGCATAATTTTTTTTCTGAAAGAACTGGAGAAAAAAAAGCTGTTGACTGTTACAATCAGGATTTTTGTGGGGAATGTGATTAAAAACCTGCATAGTGAAGAGGAAAATTGAGGAGCAGTCTGCATCACATAAAACTAGTATTGGCTTGGAGCTGGAGGGCCTTGACACCTGTGTCTCGTCAGGTGTCTGATGGTATCATATAGATGATACATCTTCAAAGCTGTAGTCTGCTGATGAAAACCAGCCAGCAGAAATGAAGGCACCAAGTGCTGAATCATCTGATGGTTAATGAGCTGCTTGTGCCCTGAGTCAAACCAGAGCTCAGAAAGGCCACTGTCATTCAGTGCAGAAGCAGCTCTGTGTTTGCAAGGGTAATTAATCTAAAATCTTGCTCCAACACCAGCTACCAAGTTCCTGGGACAGCTGCACGCTGCCTACCAGGAGGTGATGGCAGGGTGAGCAACCACCCCTCCAGCAAGAATGCAGAAGTTTCCAAAGGAGGAAGAGAGGTGCAGGAGGAGAAAAGAACCTGCTGGTTTACAGGCTTTCTAAACCAAATCAGCCGCCTCAGCTGCTGTAAGCTGGCTCTGTTCCCGAGGAGAAGGCAGATAGACTTGGTCCATCAGATGCAAGCAGCCTGTAAGCTGCTGGAGCACCTAAACTACTTCTCTGACGTTTTCAGCAAGCGACTTCTGAAAGTCTGTCATGTTCTCCTGATGTGTTGTATGCATTACCAGCATCAAAATGCTGCTGTGTATGCAGATGTCACAGTGCAGGATGATACCCAAGTACCCCTAAGATTGTGAAAGTTAGTCCTTCAAGTTGACAAGATACACGGCAGACTTTAAGTCCATCTTATATGCTTCTTGGTGAATCCAGTTTGTGCCAAAACTTAAGTTTGGAACGATTTACAAAATCCAGCATTGATGAAAATGCTTTGAAATTAATTTTAAAGTAAACTAGTTTTGAGCAATGATCGTGAATGATAATACTACCTGGTTATCCCACTGTGTGTAGGCCTGGGTATTCTGTCAGCATATGAGCACTGCATGTGGTATGTTTGTTCCTTGTGCAGGAGTAGCTTCAAGCTCACTTTACATGGCTAGCTATGACTTCCTCTTGTTTGGATAAGTCTTTGGCAGGTGTAGAGCTGGAATTGTGGCTGTTATTTCTTAGCCATGCTGTTGTGAAGTGAAGCATAAGACAGTGGCTGTTCTTACAGCTAAGAACATTTTCAGTAAAACTCTGGGATCTAAGATGCTGAGAATAGAAAAGATGGTGTCACATTTGAACAGTTGCAGGAAGGGTTTTGCTGATGGAAAAAGGCCTGAGTTTCTGAGGGGAGGATAAATGGTATCATGAAATTGTTGATGTTGGTAGTGAGTGGTATGAGTAAATGGCAGGTCCAACGGTGGTACTGTGACTCAGCTGATGTTGGTAGTAAAGTTGATTTTGAGACATAAAGTTTTCCTATGAATGGGAAATTGCAGTGGGAGATGGAGAACCAGTTTTGTTTTAGCTGGAGTTGAGACCTAATTATGAAAATGTGTTATTTGTATGAAGCAGAAGGCCTCCTTGTCAGCTGTCTCTCACAGCCAGTGTGTGGCACCTCACTGGTCTGTGGGTGGTGTTGGCATTGGAGACCACAGACAGGCTAAGCCATCAGGAGATCATCTGCTGCATGCCCTCCCTCCCACTGCTCCCACCAGCTGTTCACAGGCGCTACTAGGCACAGGTATGGAATCAGTCCAGGGAATGTAAAATTAAATGAGTTGAAAACTGAACTGTTGGTGTGTAGTTGCCCAAACAAAAAGAAATGAAGGAGTTAAATGAGGGTTGGGAAGGCCTTCAGCTCACCTCTGCCCCATAACTGCTTCTCCACCCAGAGCAACTGTTCTTCCAACTGCTCTGGGGCCTCTTGGCCCTTCATTCCTCTTTTCTTCTTGTACAAATATCTTGCATCCTGCTGTCTAAACCAGCCAGGCTCAAGGAAAGTATGTATTTTAAATGGCCAGGATGTCAGTACATTGTCAAAATGATTAAGAGTTGTAAGGGATGTAATTTCTTTAAAAGAATTCAAACTGGAGGCTTCCCCCTGAAGTACATTACTTACCCACCCAGGCTTATCTTTCTGTATGCTTTATTTGCTTGTGCTTATGTTTCTCTTGCTCCTTTTTTAAATTACTTTCTTAATGAATTGTATTTTAAAAGTAAAAAAATTCTTGTTTCTAGGATTTTATTAGCTAAATACTACTCTTTCTACACTAGAAAAAGTGACAAATTTGCTTAGTGGTGAAAAGGGTATTTAATTTTTGAGTCCATTTTTAAGTATTTGAAAAAATTCTGTAAGGCAAAGAAATTAATTGGAAGTCAAAAATCAGAGTGAAACGTTCAAGACTTTACTCAGAAGAAAATTTTATGGATTTCAGTGTGGAAGGTCAGAAGTTTAACAGTAGTTTAGGCCAGATTTGGAATTAAATCTGAAATAGCTTAGATTCCATGTTCAAGCCCATGTTTACCTTAGATACTACCTCACTGCTTTGATTTGAGATTGAGGTATATTTTCATTGACGGCCTTGTTGGGATGTGCTGTTGCTCTCATTTACTTGTTTAATTGTGAGAAAGGCTGTGCAGTTTCTAGATTAAAATGCCATGAAAAGGTAAAGAAATTTCCAAGTCTATCACACTTCCATTTCCTTACGATCTTGCTAAGTAGACCGCAGAGGACTCATTTTCCCCAGTGATGTTTTTATTAAGTACAGCACAAACAATATAAGATTTTGTACTGAAAAATGGAAAGGGCAAAGTTTTATCTTCTCAAGCTTAGTCATTCTGATGCCATTGTGTGTTGTTTTCTACCACTAACATGATATGGATGGCAGCAAAGGCAGGTAGCTCTCTGGTTTACTTGGTTTGGCTTCCTGATCTTGTAGGAATGGTGGTGTATCAGCTTGGGGGTGTGAGATGGGGATCTGAGTGACTCTATCCCTTTAGCTTGTAGGAAAGGGAAGTCCTATCCAAACTATTTCAGCTGTGACATGACTCTGTGGGGTTGCTCACACAATACAAGGAAGGAAGAAAAGGGAGAAGAAGATTGCTGGAATGGGAAGGGCATGATGATCATGTAGGAATTGGTTTGCTCCAGAAGGTGCACTTGATCAGGGTAAGCTTTCATAAAGCAAAAGGGAATTGTGAAGACTGACAGCCTCCATGTAGGGTGGATCCTTGGCCTCTATTTGAAGCTGCAGCTGAATACTGGCCAGTTATTCTGGTAAATGGTGGCCAGAAAGTGAAATAGGACTAGCTCTTTTTCTGGTTTCCTGTTGGATGGAGGTAGGCAGGAGATAAATCTAGCCTTAAAAAAGAAAAAAAAAATAGTAAGGATTCTAAACACAGTTTAAAGTATAGAACTTCCAGGAAAATAATGGGTTAGTGTTTTACACAGCTGCTGGAAGACTTCTATACCCCATTGGCAGCAGGGTGGGTGGAGTAAGTAGGTAAAGCGTCCCATCTGTGACACAATTACAGAGTGCCTGTGAGGTGCCATTTCCCTGCAGAAGCAAAAAGAATATAGGGTTCTTCACTGTAGTCAGTACTATTGCTGCTGTAGCGGGGCAGAGAAATGTGGGGAAGGACTTCTTAACCTTTCAGCCATTTTAATGTTGTTCACTATGAGAATGTTTACTGGGGGGAGGACATCTCTACGCCTTTGCATTCCAGTGCACCTGTGCAGTGCCGGATAAAATTTGTCCGCTTAGAAACCTCACAGGAGCAAGCATATGAATTGCTCAGTACTTTTTTACATGTGTGTGCAGTTCAGTTGTGCAATAGCTTGGAAACTCTGTTTAGTTAACTTTATGGCATTAGCATGCAGATTAAAAATGGGAAAGAATTTGCAACTTCGGACTTTTTTGGAATGGATGGATCTACAAAAGAGCAAAGATAGCCCACAGTATGTAGATGCCTAGTGTTGCATACCAAGTACAAAATGTACATGTTAACGTGGTTTTTTTGTGATTAACTAATCCATATGGAGGTTAGAAAATGAGTTGTGAAGCACTGGAGTTCAGTCTGTGTTGTTTCTGTTAGACATTTATGCATATTGACATAGACAGGTGCACCTAGACCTCAAAGTGGCCAAAATGAAATACAGTATTAAAATCTGAATATTTCAAAGTATGCACATATCTGGTGGTCCCCATTTAGCTTACATAAGGGAAGTGGAATTCAAGCAGACTCAGAAATTTTCACGCATTTGTATAATGGAAAGTAAATTCAGCCTTGCTTTTGTTGTATTTCTCAGTAACATTTAAAGAGTCATTTTCAAACTTCTGAAGATAACAATTCTTTCAAGACATTATTTGGAGTTCTATCTTTATTTTAAATTACTAGCACCTTCCCAGTCAGTAAGATATAAATCTTCCTTGCAGTGAGTTGCAGCTGTTACTGATGGACATCGCTGAGTGCTTTTGTCTCAACAAAGTAGGTATTTCATGTCAAGGCTTGATTTGTTGTTCTTTCAGTGAAAGCAACTCATTAAATCCTACCTGAATTATCCCAGAGTGTAATGCTTCATGAGAACCTCACCCAAGCCATGATAGGTAGTTAGACAAGGCCAGGCTATCACTTCCAGTAAATTAAGGATCTAAAATGAGTTCTGGATCTCATTCTATTTTCTCTCCATGACAAGAAAAGGAAACTTGTCTAAAGCTGATTGGTATACAGTTATTTTAGCTAGCAGTGCTGCTTACCCTGGTCCGCTACTTGTTCCCTACTATTTGTGCATAATTTGATCCATCATCAAATGAAAAAAAGATCTGGTTTATTAAAGTAACCTTTCACAGTCATTTTTTGCTTCTTTTATTCTTATCAAGCTTCTAATTGTGTTATGCACAATATACAAATGTTTATTTCACCATAAGGTGTGAATAAAGTGCTAAGCCGAGCAGTTTATCTTGGCAACTGTTGCAGCCTGTCCAACCAAAACATTTGAAAATGACATGTTCACAAAGGTGGGGGTTTTCATTGGAGCTCGATGAAATCAAAACTGCAATTTGGTCCTTTTGCTGAATCATTTCCTCTTTCACAATCCAGACGGAAGTTACGACTTATCCAGCACCTGAAGGTGCATCTGCACCCACAGCTCTTGGACAGGCAGGGTCCAGGGAGTTACTCAAGCTGCTCACAGCTCCCAGGTGCCCAGTCAAGCCTAGGCTGGTACCCACTGGTCCTTGTCTCCACTGCCTGTGGCATCATTACATATGAGCTTTCAACTAGCCGAATTCTAAAGCATCCTCATGTATTTTGTAACAGATTATTCTGAAGATAGTCTTGCAGGTGGGATTTTTCATGTGAATATCATTGCAAATGAGGAACCTCTCTCTTGGTCTTGCTTGTTTCAACTGCTTTAGTTTGCTGCAGCCAAGCAATGCCAAGTATGGTTGTTATTTTCTTGAGAAAAATGTTTTTCTGCACCACAGAGCTCTCAAAGGAAGTTTCTTGTTGTTCCTAATCCAGTTGAATAACAAGTGAAAAGATGCAAAAGTTAAAATTATAGAAGAATTTGGGGGTTTTATTGTGTGGGTTATGTTGTGTCTTTTAGGTTTTTTGGTTTTTTTTTTGGTGGATGGGAATAGGGGTGTTAGGTTTTTGGTGTTTTGTTTGGATTTTTTTCTGCAAAGACATAAAATGCACATTGGTATTGAATATGGCATTTAAAAATGTACAACAGAGCAAGGTATGGCACTGTCATAGAAGAACTAGTATGTGTAATTAGATTTTGATAGTGAAGGTTCTTCTAAGCTTGGTCATACAGTCTCTTGGTATAAGTAACAAACCTAACATTTCTGTTGAAGAAGACAACCAAAATAATGACTATTCCAACATATTCTTTTCTACTCTAATTGATTTTTTAATGTTTCTGTAGGTGTACTGACCCATAAAAAATTTAAGCCTCTTTTTAAAATCAATCTAGACTTTTAGAAAAGTTCTAGCATGTGCACTGGGCTGTGACTAGAGCTTTCACAGTCTAGAACCATTTCTTTCAGTGAGCAGCTTTGAGATGTTTGGAGAAAAGAGAAGAGTCCCGTGTCATTCCATCAGTAATGATAAGTTTTATGATACTAACTTATCGTTTTGCTTCTGTATTGAGTTTCCATGTAGGAGAATTTTATCTATCCTTATGGTGAAAAGGGGCAAGGAAGAGGTCTTTAATTATTTTTATTTTTTGAGTACTAGCTTGTCCAGCTGTTGGAATGTGAGTAGGAGACAGCAGATCTGGGTGAATGATGGCAGATGATGCAAATGGCTGGTAATGATGAAATCGCTAAAAATCTGAATGCAATTTGAGGCTCTAGTACAGAGAGGAGAGCATTGAGGCACTTGTATCTGGTGAAGCTTCGTTTGGAGTCTCGGGTGTAGTTGGTTGATGCTGGCCAGATGCCAGACACCCACCAAAGCCTCTTTCTGTCTCTCCTCTGCAGCTGGACAGGAGAGAGAAAATACTTGGGGTTCATGGGTTGAGATAAGGACAGAGAGAGATCACTCACCAAATACCATCATGGGAAAAACTGAATCAAGTTAGAGATATTAATTAAATTTATTGCTAACAAAATCAGAGCAGGATAATAAGAAGTAAATAAACCCTTAAAACACCATCTCCCCACCCCTCCCTCCTTCCCAGCTCCACCTCCTACCCTAGGGGGCTAGGAGAAGGGAGATGGGGATTATGGTGAGTTCGTCACATCAGGAGTTTCTCCTGCTGCTCAGGGTAAGGAGTCCTTCCCCTGCTGCACCATGGGGTCCCTCCCACAGGAGACAGTTCTCTACAAACTTCTCCAACATGAGCCCATCTCACAGGCAACAGTCTTCCTCAAACTGCTCAGCATGGGTCACACTTCCACAGGGTGCAGTCCCTCAAGGACAAGCTGCTGCAGCATGGGCCCCTCTCTCCATGGGTCTCCCACCAGGTTACAGCCTCCTCTCAGCATCCACCTGCTCTGGCATGGATCTCCTCCGTGGGCTGCAGGTGGATTTCTGCATCGCTGTGGAACTCCATGGGCTGCAGGGGCACAGCTGCCCCACCATGGTCTGCTGCGTGGGGTGCAGAGAAATCCCAGCTCTGGTGCCTGGAGCACCTCCTGCCCCTCCTTCTGCACTGACCTTGGTGTCTGCAGGGCTGTTCCTCCCACATATTCTCACCCTGCTCTTCTCTGGCCACAGCTACATCTGCACAACAATTTTTTTTCTCTTGTTTACATTTGTTACCCCAGAGGTGTTACCACCATTTCTGATGGGCCCAGCCTTGGCAAGCAGCACATCCGTCTTTAGAGCCACCAGGGACTGGCTTTGCTGGACATGGAGGAAGCTTCTGGCAGCTTCTCACAGAGGCCACCCCTGTAATCCCTCTCTCTCCACCACCCCCCACAAACCAGGCGATGTAACCCAAATAAATCTGGTTTAAGAAAAATGGAACCAAGGAGGACTGCAAGGACAAAAAAGCTGTTGTGCAGATGCAGAACTCTTTACTTGAGCATAAGCAGAACTGGGAGAAGAAATAACTGTTCTGTCTAAAAGCAAGAGGTTGTAATTTGGGTAGGCGCTTGTGAAGAATTTTTGGCACAACACAAAACTCTAAAAATTGCAATGAATTGCTAGAAATCAGTATAAGCCTCTATTGGGAGCATCTTTGCAGTCTCTGAAATTGGGAAGAAAGGTGCGGTATCAGAGCATTTTGCAAAGCCAGCACCTTCAGTACTCTCAAAAGAAGGCTTTCCGTGTGCTGAATTTGGCCCAGTTGGATAATAAGGCTGCCTGTGCTTCTCAGTGCACTTTGTTGAGAAGCTGGAGTCCAATGAGGAAATGGTAGAAGAATTTTATTGTCTGGGGTTACTTTTTTCTTGACCATTGAAAACAGTAAAATGCTTTGTAATGTCCAATGGGTACCTGCTCACAGCACGCTTCAAACAGTGCTCTGTATCTGGCATTGTTTTGTTTGTATGGAAGGTAAAGTCAAGCATCTGACACTGGTTTTAGGAGAAATAACTCTCAAATTTCAAACCTGAGTTTTTGAGGCAGTTTCTGATTAGGCTGTTCTGGCTGAATCAGAGCAATTTCCAAGCGATTCCTTCCCTCTGCTGGCAGAGGAGAGACTGCATCGGTGTTACCCGAGTTGACCTAGGCTATAGAGGATGCCTTTGTGAAATAACTCTCCAAGGGAATTCATGCAGGCTGTTGTATAAAAAAACTTGTGAGAGAGAACATTTAGCAAAGACCAGTGATTGTTTTAGTTTCCACTGATTGCTTTTACATTAAAACAATGAACAGAACAGATGGTTAAGGTGGAGGAGCTATGTAACATTGAAAAACAATCTCTGAAGTCATGTGGTTTGGGTGTGGGGTCTGTTTTGAAAAATAAATTTTTTTCGTGAAACTAACTGTTACCACCTGGGCAAATTTGCTGTAAATTACTGGAAGGAAGTAGCTGGTTGTTGAATGTCTTTGTCTTTCTGTTAGTTAGCTGTGTGCTTCAGTTGACAGGCTGCAGCATTATCACCCTGGATTTATCTCCTGGTATCTCATTCTAAGTTGTTGTTTTCTCTTTTTCTCTTTTTTTTTTTTTCTTCTAGTTTTCAATACCAATATCTGTCAAGTTTGGTGGAAAGATTTTGGCATTCTTAGAGTACTTACCTTGGCTGCCAGGTAGTCCTTTGGAAGCTCAGGGTGCTTGCACGGTGAGGTATTGGGGATTATGGTGAATCCGTCCTGGCTGCATGCCTGACCTGGTGTACATAGGGAGGGCTTTGCTGAGATGCAATAAACATTGAGTTTCTGTACTTGTCATGAAATACATCTGCAAACTATCTAGGTGAACTTGCTGAAGCTGTTGTGCTCTTTATAGCTGCTTTATGTAGAAGCTAGATCCACAGGGAACATCAATAAATATTGCATAGACTTAGAGGCTTGGTGGCCCTGCATACATTCCTTATGTTTTTAATGTTCTGTATGTGTTTGCACCTTTGAAGACTGTGCAACATGAAAGTTTTTTTATTCAGTTCTTGTTAGGTTAGGTTTATACGAGACTAAACTGGTCTCCTGCAGGGTTATATCACTTCATGTCTCCGAGTTCACCAGTGAAGTCTGTCTGGTAAGACAAATTTAATGGAAGCACTGATAAATGCCATTTTTGACTCTGCAATCAGTATGACCACCAGTTGGATCACAACAAGCCTACTTCTGGATTTGAACAAAGCTTGCACAAACATGAAAACGGACATATGCTGACACCAGCAGATATTGAAACATTGAGAATATTTCTGAGTTGTATCGTTTTAATGGATTTCTTCATATATGTAAGCCATGGTGGAAAAACTGATGGGAACTGTCTCTGGAATATATCAGATAATAGTATATCTTGTAATGGTCTGTTGAAGCACCTGAAAAATGCAGTGCTACTGCCCAAGTAATAAGATGGATGAAAAGAAGTAAATTCCTGGCTGGTACATATTTTGAGTGGGTTATAAAACCTTTATTTATGGCAGGAAGTTGAGCTTCTTCAAAGATATATGCTTATCTAGTAAGTGCTGTAAAGATCCTGGAGAGTGACCTCTGTTCTCACCAGCTTCCAACTTTTGCTCTCTTTCCTCTTCCTTTTCCTGGATAAGTTTCCATTCCCCTGTCAGGAGCTTTTTAAAATGCAGTTTCCTTTTCACAGAGATTCTTTTGCATACAATGTTTATAGTAGCACTCTGAAAAGGTTTACAGAATTGAAGACAAACTTGGTCACATTGTAAATAGCTCATCAGTGCCATTCAAGTGAAAATTACTCATATGTGAACTTTTTATTTCTGTTGTTTTGAAGTGTTTGTCTTTTTTTTTTTTTTCCTGGCAATGTTTAATTGACCAGGAGAGACTTCCTTGCAGGAGGATCTTTGTAAGTATATGTCACATCCTTCTGTCTCATGAAAGCTTTAGAGCAGGTAGTGGATTTCCCTGAGAGCTGTACATGCTTTGCACTGCTCTTATCACTCTGTTATGTTTAGCTAAGACACTTAAGACAAGGTTGAACCTTCATGACACATCATTTACAGCTGGCTTCTCTGTTCCTTGCTATGGTGTACACCGCTATGTTCAAAGCAGTGAATGGTCATGGGAAGTGTTGTTCCTTGTGGCTTGCAGAAGTTCTGGGCTAGCCTGTGTTACTCTGTTAATCAACTGTGATTCCAGCACACTAGTTTTGAAGGCAGAGCTCAATAGCTTTGTGCTTCTATTACACAAATAATTTTGGTTGCAAAGTGGAACGATTGTGAAATTTGGAAGTATAAAAGCATGTAGTAGTTATCTTATTGTTGCACTGGTTTTTACCAAAGGTTTTGTAAGTTACCCTCCCATGACCTTGAAGTAGCAGAAGAGATAGATTTTATTCTCCCTTTTCTTACCTGTCAAGCTCTATAAGTAAGGAGAAGATAATGGAATAACCATAAGATTAAGACTTCATTTATCTTCTTTCCCTTCCTTTTTTCCTCTTCCTCTCTTTCTCTTTGAACAGAATTTGGTTGGGGTGGGAGGGCATTGGGAAAAAGATCTAATCTTTCTGAAGCGGTAGAGTTCCTGTGTGTGATGTTACAAGAGACAGGTTTACTCCAATTGCACCTGTAATGTTTCAGTTAAACCTGTATTGTACTGTGTTGGATGGACTAAGAGGTGTTTTAATGCCATGTAGGTGTCCAAATGTCCTTGTGCAGGAAGTGACTAATACAGCTGGGCAAGTAGGGCTGCACTAATGAGACAGAAAAAAAGGGCTTTTTTTAATGACAGAGAAGCTCTCACTGTCCAGCTTACAGAACACATCACATAGCATCAAGAAATGTGGTGTTGTTTTGGCATACTGTTGCTTTCACTACTTATTCACATTTTAGAAAAATTTTTTGGAGGTGTAGGTTCTATAGAAATTATCTGCATATATTATGTCTTAAGTTGTTTAACAGAAAAATTAGTTGTGCTAATACTACATGGTGCAAACCCAAGCAAACAAGTGAGAGCAGTTCAGTCATACTTGTCCTATGGTGACCTCAGTGAAAAATCCTTGGAATCATTCGTAATTGCGGATCCAGTTCAAACTACTTTAAAAACCAGTTTTGCCTTAACTCTTTGGGAAAAACATGTTGCTTTTTGGTTTTGTTTCATGTGAAACTAGCTGCAAACTTGTAAAATTCCAAACTTTTTTTTTTCCCCACAAAAACTGTAAATTTGGGGAACTGGTACCTGATTATTGAAATTTCCTTGAATCTGGTAAACACGGTAATAATATGAATATGATGATAATTAAACTCTCATACTAAAGTTAAATTACATCTCATCTAATAAAAGTGGAAATATATACATTTTTGCATAACTTCCTTTCTCCTTTCATGTTCTCTTTTGGATTTTTGTGTTTGAACTCCTGCTGTTCGGTCTTCTCTGCTCTCTGAATGTGCACACCTCAGTAAATGTAAAGTTCCTGGAATATAGGCAGAATTGTGGTGCTCCCATCTTTAGTGGGGTCTAAATAAGAGTTCTAGTCTACTCTTGTGGACTTTTATTGTTGCTTTTTATTCCACTTTTCTGGTTATATCTCAAGCATTTTCTGCAGGTTAGCCAGGTTTTCTTTACTATATTGCACTCAAATTTGCAGTTTAATGGGTCTTCCCAAGAGTCTCTCAAAAGTACTTCTGTTGTGTGGTATTCAGTACTGCATATATGGAATTTGTATAGTCTCATGTAGGATGTGAATCCAAGGTCTTCCATCCTAAGATACTTGTCTGCTGTCATAGCTAAGGAGGAAAATCGTTTGAAGTCCCTTGAGAATTCAGCAAGTGTATTTTTAAGTTATTAAAATTATCATTTTTGCATCACAGGTGCAATTTATTGTCTGCTGTTAGAATTGAAGAGTCCTAACACAGACTTCCAGATTTTCTTGGTTTCTTCCAGATGGAAATGTTCCATCCTACTTGAATCTAATTCTGAGCATGAACTTTGGAGAAACCCACTTACTTGGTTGGTCCTGTTGTTTTGTTTTTTTAACCACAAAATAAACAAAAAAAAAAAAGAAAAAACTGCACACAACCCTGACCCCAACAAATCACATTTAGGTTATTTTACTAAAAGTCTTTAGTGCTTCAGTGACTGAGGAACTCAGTATTGCAGGATGTCTGTCATTATCTTTAGTGCTTCAGTGACTGAGGAACTCAGTATTGCAGGATGTCTGTCATTATGTTTACAAATGCTGTACACAGGGAATGAAATAATTTAACTGCAGTTTTTCATCATGTATTAGCTGCAGATTTTTTCATTAGGTAGCTTAACTCACTAATTCTTACAGCATGGAGGTATCCTAGTCCTGTGGGACTTAAATTAGATGCACTTTTTGTCCATGCTAGTAGTTTTACATCTGTGTAATATGCTGTGGTGGATTAAATTGCATGGGACAGGGCTCCTTGTTTCTGGATGCTGTGCCACAGCATGGTCCCTGAAGGCAGCCAGTTCCAATGGACATCCAGTAAGGCTTCTGATGCAGAGGATGAAGGCTGTCTGGCTTTGGGAGGAATGAGACCAGTGTGGTGTGTGGGAATCCTGGCACAGAGACAAGAAGAGATGTGGGGAACAGAGACAGCAGAGCAGGGCAGAGGAGAGGCTAGGTGCTTGCAGCCTGCAGCTCAGGCTGCAGGGCTCTGCTTGCTCCCTTCATTTACTCTGCCTGGGATGTGATCTCTCCTGGCACATATCTCCCTAGCAGCTGCTCAGCATGAGGTAACTGCCTGCTACTCCTAGTAGTTATTCCCTTTGATCAAGAGTTATGGCTTTTTTCCTCTGTATGTATGGATTGATTTCCACCTTGCTGATAAAAGTATGTAGAAGCCGATAGTCTCCCATAAAAATGTTTTTGAGGAGTAGAGGATTATTAACAACTTTCATGAGTCTAGGAGCAATGAGATGAGAGAGAATAATGTAATAGTGAAGGTAGAAGAACTGTGTTGTCAGTTTTTCCCCTTCCTGGTACTATTAAAGCCCTCCAGGACAATCACAGTGGAGTCCCTGGGGGTTTCTCACAGATGACCACTTAGTGCAGTGACTCAGTTTGTGAACTCACCTTTGGCACTGAGAATCACTAGGAGCTGTGCTTTGAGGTCAATCAAGCTGGTGTTAGGAAAAATACATTCTTACTTGCAAGACATTTATATTCTATTATGAGAAATGAATAATTTTCTTTAGAGGTTTGGTGTGCAGAAATTGCTGAAGGGGCGCATTAAAAAATGCTCTCATTATTTGTTTTATCTTTCTTTGTGTAGACTTGCTAGCCTGTTCTTTCTTACTGATTACAGTTTTGCAAATGAGAAGTCAAACAGAACTGTAATTTGCACTTTTAAGCTTAACTGTTTGTACTTTAGAGACACAAAATGTTGCAAGTGTATGGAAATTAGCACTGGTACATGGTTTCATTTTCTTTACTGATTTTTAAAATGTTTATTGCTTTCTTGAGTTACATAGTTTTGTCAGACTTTCTCATATGTATTAAGTTGTTTATTGTGCAAAATTTTCATAATTATTTTGCATATGAAAACATAATATGTAAGTGATCATTTGGGGGAATCATTGATCAGTTGAAAGGCTCAGGTACTTTTCTATTCCCCTTGAACTATATGTGAGTGTTTTCTTTGGTCTTCTATAATTCCTACCATAGTTACCTTAAAATATTTTACTAGACAGTTATTTCAGTACAGGTTGAAAGAAGATTCCAAAGACCTCATTATTTAAAATGGCTATATAATTAGGTTACCCTATGCATAAGAATACAGCTAATTATTATTTTAGTCACAAATACAAATATTCCTGCCTTTATTTTGCACAGAAAGTCAGTGTGCTTTCAGGCAGCAGTTTCCTGCATAGCAACAGCAGCAGCTTTTAGTGGCAGCTTCTGCTGTTTGGTGCTGGCTAAAAAGAACTTTATAAGTGCAGAGTCATCACTGGATGAAAATGTGGAGCAACTGGAACAGTTCAGAGGTGAGCCAGCCTGTATGTGTATTATTAAAGTCAGGAAGAGTAGGTGGATTCAGAAAATTAAGATTAGACTTTTTCCCCCCCATGAATGTCAGGCAAGAGCATGTTATTTTCCAGGGGAAAACTGCAGGAGAGAAAAGATGCAAGTTATGGGAAGGGCAGGATTTCCTAGGAAAGGCTGATATGAGTCCCTCTTCTTTCTTTTTTCCTGAATTTTCTGTTCTTCTCTTCTTTCTCTCCCCAAACAAGCTATCAAAGCTGCAACTTCTTTCCCCTTTCTGAGGTGAATCACTGCAGCTACCCAGGCCTCTAGAGAAGCTTGTTTTGGTGGTAAATGGTGGTCAATGATTGCTTAACCATAGGAAATAATCACACTGGGCAGATCTATAAGAACTATTGGGTTATTTTTCTAAAAAAACAGTAGTTCTTATCCCATCTGAAACAAAACTACTATTTGGCTAGACAGGTCAGTGTTTGACTTTATGTGGGGTGTTTCCATTTCAGTGAAAATACCAATGAACTGTAAATCAGATAATTTTTAAAAGTTTTCTCCCCCTTGATAACAATCATTCTGTTTATCTGCTTGTGTCTTTGTTACAAAATCTGTTGATCCTTTCTTTTTGGTCTGGCAAAATCTGGAGTTGGAGATGTCCTTGTGTACAGACCCTCTTGTGTTCTGTTACTGTGCTTTGTAACTTCTACTCCTGTGCTGCTTCAGTTCCTACTTAGTGGCTTTTCTCCCACTGAGGACTAATTAGGACTATAAATCCTTTGGAAATAATTAATGAAACTAGAATTTCCTGAACTGGTATTGAATTCAATTACTACTGGAGTCTGTAGCTTCAGAAGTGGAAATGCATGTAAGTTGACTTGATACCTTCTTCACCTCACTTCACCTGCCCATCTCCTGGTCCCCAGTCCTTTCTGGTGGTGCTTTGAAAACTGTTACCTTTTGGTACTGCAAAAATACTTCTATAAAATTCAGTATGACAAACCAGTTTCTGCAGCCCCACAAAAGTTTTTAACACTGGCAGATGTGGTGTATCCAGGTGTCTAATGACCTGTTCATCATTTTTCAAACCTTTGTACTCAATAATCCTTGATTATTCTGTTTTTGGGTTTTGGTGTATTGCAGGGGGTGATGTTGAGAGAAGTTTGAATTGCTTTTGTTTGTAAAGAGGTAGGCAGTACTTACAGAAATAAAAAGTAGTGGTACTCTTCTGATTGCAAGCAGTTTCTCCTACCATAACCGTTTTTAACTTGGAGTCTCCAGAGGTAACATATTTACTCTTGGAATAGAAAAGTGAAACATATTTAGTAAAAAACTTCTTGCAGTATATGTCAAGTTAAAGAGATGTCCTGTTCACAGTATATCTTTTAATAATCATTGTTTTATTCTTCTGACCAGCTACTTCACCATGTTTTGTAGCATATGTGACAATTACTGGTAGAGTTCCTCTCTGCTTCTTGGTCCAAAGTTGCTGAGGTTACCTATTAACTTTAGTTGTTTCATTACAAGTCATGTATTTCTTCATCTTGAAAAACCTACTTACTTCAAAACAATTCCTCTTGCTTTAGCTTTACAGACAAGACTTGTATCCTTCAGGGAGACAGTTGAGAGGAGAGTAGGAATTGTGCCTGCAGAAGTGTAAAGCATGAAAACCATCTGAAGGGCTGTGGGATGGGTATTAGGGCAGATGCTGAGCTGAGACCTGAAGCTCAGTGAAAGATTTTTGTGCATGTTGCTGAGCATTTTAAGTACTTGTGCAAAATGGGAAAATATACTTTAGCACTCGTAAACCTAATAATCACCTAGCTATAACAAAATATAGGCTGCTTTCTGAAGAACAGAAATTCTGGCACCTGTGCAGAAAATGCTGCTAGACTCGCATGGAGGCAGTGATCAACTGCACTCCTCCAACCCTGGTGCTGTAGTTGCCATTATGTTTTTCTCTTTTAGTGAAAGGAGCTGCTGAGCATATTTTAGGCTTGTAGCTTCCTAAAAGTAAACACAGTTAGCACAAGATGTGCTTGGTACTTGATCTGAAGGTGTAGATTGACATGACAGGTAAGACAATTGGTCGCCTGCTACCTCTGCAGGAGTCTCTGTTTGTGTGCTTCCCACTTTTCTCTTGGGTTGTGGACTAGTGATCATGTGTCACAGAGGGAATTAATTCAGCTGCTTCATCAATTAGAAAACTTAATTTAAAAACACTTCAGTCTCCTGTGTTAGCTAACTGAAACTTCTCTCCTTGCAGCCTTGCAATTGCTCTCTAAAAGAGAGAGGAAGAAAGGAAAGCTACATTGACTTCTTCCATAAATTTTTATCCATTAGTCATGGTGGAGTCTGAGATAATATCAGTCTTGGCTGACTGAGACCTGATGGAGTGGCTGAAGGAGTCTGAGACCAGGGGAGGGATACTGGAAGAGATGGTATGGGAGAGGTCTGTCTGGACCTGCACCCCAAACCTTTCAGGTCCATGTAGGTGTTTGATCACTTAACTGGAGCCATTGGGTTAAACTGGTGATACAAGGTAAACCTGGCATACCATCCAGAAAGAGAAGTCTGTGTGGGTAGGAGTCCTCTTTTACCTTTCTATTCCAGGTCATTCTTTCTAACCAGCCAAAAAGTATGATTACAGGGATCTGAACTCAGTGGTAACAACAGTTATCCACCTTTCCATATTCATTCACTGTCTGGGACTGCTGCTACTCTCAAAGTGATTAAAAACTTAAGGCAGGGAAAGGAAATTTCTTTTTATCTTGTGGTGTTTTTGTTAGTTTTTTTCCCCTGCATGCAAGTATTTCCACAGCCTTATCTGATCACAATGGTACTTTTGAACAAATCAAATCTCCTTCTCACTGTTAACACTGAGATTGTAGCCCTGAGTCTCCCAGGGCACTTGACTTACTCTACCTTTGTTCATTTTTGCCTCATCACAAAAGCAGGCTGTCGGAGCACAACACTACCTTGCAACATCCTTGTCAAATGCATATCAAAATTTTGAAATAGTGAAAGGTTTGTAGTAAAGGTCATGTTATGTTTTCCTTTTCTGTTAAACATAGATTTACATTTGTAAACAGCAGCTGAGATAACTAGTAGTGGGTTTGTTTTTCTTTCTAAAGAGAATTTGTAAAAAAATAGGAAGTTGTAGTTTCTCCTCCTGTTGTAAACCTGGTGAAAAAATGAGTATGTTAATAGCCTTGTCAGCTGATAATACTGCCTTTAGGAATTTAAATGAACTTGCTTCATGTTTTCTCTGCTTTAGGAGAAAGTGGTAAGTGTAATATATTGTTCTAAACACAGTTTGATTTTCCTAGTATACAAAACCTGTATTTTCTGCTTCTCCCCTTGTTTTGCTGTTTCTAATGGCTTTATGATCTAAAGATTCTAGCTGCTTTTTGACAAAAAAGGTCTGCAGCAATCAATACACAAACTGTCCTTTAATGATGCTGAAGTTCCAACTTCTGTGGGGACCCTGTTCTGTCAGATTCTTGGGTAGACTGACCTGATACTGTAACAACCCCAGAATTACATGCAGAGTTTCATCATCAGGAGAATTAATTCTGACAGCTTGGCTGTTTAATAAGCTGTTTAAAAATTACTGTGCACCAGATGAGTGCAGCACTGTACAGGATTAGATCAATTATGGGACAAAATTGTACTTTCAACTTTCATAAGATGATTTTTTCTTCTGTGCCATAGGTTTCTGCTGAAGTATCTTAGGTAACAGTTTAACTCCTTGGTGATGGGTAATTTGCTCCTAGCTGGGGTGTCACTTGACTTCAGTTCTGCTTCTCCAAGTATGGATCAGAATCACTGTTGAAACTTTTGCCTCAGCTCCCTGGAGAAGGCTGTACTGTTTGCACTTGTTTATCTTGTGTGTTTGCTCCCTGTGGTGGCTGTATCCGTCATTGCACTAAATGTGAATTGAAATGTGGTTTCAACTTAAAATGCACTGTGAGAAACAACTTGATGAAGTAGTGTGACACTAGAGTTATAGCATAGTATCTACAGTTTGTCCAAGTGATGGCATGTGGGGAGAAGCTTGAAAGTTTGTTCTGCATTAGCCTTTCCTAGACTTATTCCTGAAAATGGGTCAGCATGCACATGCATCACTGAAGCCATGTAGAAGTTACCAATTTCTGTCACTTCATGGTATCTTTTATTAACATAGCTTTTCATCAAAACCAGCTGTGTTTGGTACTGGTACAATGAGATGGGCTACTTTTTGAAAAGGCAGACCAAAATAATTACTAATAAATCAAAACATAGCTCTTTTGTGACAACTTGATCATATAAAGAAGTTTATTCAGGTTACCTGGTTTGTAGGGGAAGACAAGCGCTGGTATTTTATTATTACATTTTACCTTGTCATACATTATACCTTGAATCTGAGAAATGCCTACTATTTCCCCTGACAATGACCTGCCAGTTGAAAAATATTTTTCAGGCTTTCTTCTGCTTTTGCTTGTACCTATGCAACTCTGCTGTTTCTTTATTAAATTCATCATGTAAAGAGGACACGATTTGGCTTCATGTCTGATAGTCAAGCATGAAAATACTGATTATTAATACATGCACAAGAAAACTCATCATCTTAAAACTAGCAAAAGCATGGAAACTAGTTGTAGGTATCATTCTGAAGGAAAGCAGGACAGTTTAGGAGCAGCTATAAAATGTGTGTCCTCTTTTCTATGGACTGGGGAATGTAGACAATCAGGTTGGTGAAGAGAATAGTTGAGACATTTGTGTTAAAAGTTCTTGCTGTTTTTAAGTATTCACCCACATCCATGCCAACTGTCAGGTTTTGTAGTCGTCTTTTGGGATGTAATAGTGAGATAAGCAAGAATGTACTTCTCTTACCTCCTTTGCTTGATTATGAGAGGTTTTCTTATTTTATGCTAAGTACCACTTTCTGTTGGAAGAATATCAAGCATCATGAAGTGTTTCTGTAGGTACAACAATAAAGCATAACAGCTGTTGTTGGAGAAACCAAGGCTTGATTGATTATTGCTGATGATATCAGTTGGGCTTATCTGTATTAGAGGTTCAGTAATACAGGTTAGTGAATAGGTTGTGCAAATATACAGTGATTTGCCCTATTTTATTTGAAATAAATAAAAGACTGCTTGGCAAATGGGAGCTCAGGAGCCTGTTCCAGGTTTCATGTCTGGTGGGGAACCTGACTACTACATAGCAGAATAGTAGAAGAATGAACTTTTGGTCTTGTCTTTGTCAATATAAATAACTGTAGGATACATTTTCACAGTTTATGGATTTTTCTTGTCTCCAGCTGAAGACCAAAGTGGTGATTCCAAGTGAAGCTTGGGATCATGTTTTTTCACTGTTCTGTAACAGCTTGTCATAGAATGGTTTGGATTGAGAGGGACATTAAGGATCATCCAGTTCCAACCCCTCTGCTGTGGGCAAGGATACCACTCACGAGACCAGTTTGCCCAGGATCTGGTCCAACTTGGCCTTCAGGACTCCCTGGGATGGAGCATTGACAAGTTCTCTGGGCAAGCTATGCCAGTATCTCCCCACCCTCTCAGTAAAGGATTTCCTCCTAGCATCTGATCTAAACCTACCTTCTTTCTGTTTTAAGGCCAGTTACCCTTTGTCCTGTAATTCCGTGCAGTTGTAGGAAATCTCCAGCTCTCTTATAGGCCCTTTTTAGGAACTGTAAGGCTCCCCTAGGGTCTCCCTGGAACCTTTTTTCTGCAGGCTGAACAACTTCCTCATCCTGCCTTTATCAGAGAGGTGCTCCAACCTGCTGGTAATCTAGCAGATATTAACTTTCTGTCCATCTTTAAGAAAGGCACAGGAGAGGTTTTGATTGTGATACTAATTATTGTTAATAGTTAACCGTATTATTCCATTGGAATAGATTTTAACCTGGGTTAATCCAGCTTGAACCTGGTGGAGGTTGGAGTTTGACTGTAGATGATTTTCTGTTGTAAGCAAGACAAGGAAACAGCTATGTACTTTTTAAAGCATTGTTCCTGTGGGAGAGTGTCATAGACATAAAAATTACCTGCTGAAGTAACTGAGCATACTTAGGTTTAATCTCCTTAATTGGGAAAATTGGATTTGATTTTTGGGGAGTTAGGTTATTTTGTTTTCTTTCTAATTTATTTTCTGGGGTGAATATTTAAATGAATTACAGTGAGCACATCATGACTTCTATGCTTTTGGGAGCTCAGGCATGCTGAAAGTTAGGGTTGCTGCCCAGTGGCAGGGGGAAGGCGAGTGGTCAGTGGCTGCTATGGTGTCTCTATCCCATTGTGTTCAACCTGTTCCCTCCTCACTTTCCCATTGTATAAGCATGGGCTCTTGCAGTTTATGCCTTAACAGAGAACTCAGATGAGCAGAATATACCTGGGTTAAGTTTGGCTGGTAGCAAATTCAAACAGATGACAGTTTCTACAAGTCTTACGCTGGCTGTAGGAGAACAGGCTGTCCCCCTCTGAATTTAAGACTGTTAATTAAAGAGGTAACTGGTAGCTTTTTATCTTATTTTACAAAAATCAGCTGTGAGACTTGGCTTGTTCTGGTTCTGTGTTATTTGACTGTGATGTTTTTATACCATGCTGAAAGCCTGACAAACCATTACCATTACAACAAAAGTGTTGCTTCTTTGCTTCTTCTATTTCCTAATGCTACTGAGATCCTCCAAGCAGGGCTCACTCCTGAGATGCCCAGGTTATTTAAATTTATCATGGTACATAAATAGTCTCCTGGCCCTTGCTTCTTTTCTGAAATCCCTTCCTGCACCTGCTTAGTTTAATATGGGGTTTTTTGTTTAATATGAGGTTTTTCCTAGGCAGAAGCAACTGCCTCTTTCGCAGCTGAGAAAGGGCAGGTATCTGGCTTGTTCTGCTGTCCTCAAAACTCTTCTTTCAAGAGCATCTTTGGATCTTTTATTAAAAGTGAATATATGTTCTAAGGAATAGAAAAATTAGCATAAGCATACTTATACTGGTAATATGCACACCTGGGCAAAATCAGAAAGCTTTTCCTTCTTCCCTTAATGAATGCTGAGAGGGCTGTGGGTTTGGGTTAGATTCCTCCAAGGTTTGCAGTTTCTGCCATTATTGTTCCCAGGTTAATTTCCTCCACTGGGATTTCCCCCTCCCTCTGCTCTCACACACGTGTGGGGAGGAGAGGTGAAAGCTAACTTTCACAACCTCTGGGAGCCCTGGAGAGTGCAAGATGAAGCATTCTGCTAGTCAGTCGGTCTAACTCTGGCATGCCTCTTTGCCCGAGAGTGACCCAGCTCAATGGGCAGCCATTCCAGGTGTACCAGCCCTGGTTTTGTCCAGGCATGGGACTAAGCTTTACCTCTGCTCGGGTTTCAGCTCATTGTGGATTTCAGAACACCAGAAGAGAAAGCAGATAACCTCCATGCTTGCTGGTGATGTGCATTAGGATTGATGAGTAGTAGCAGGCAGAGGCATGATTTAATGCAGTGCAGTTTTTCTAAATGCATTGCTGAGATAAAATTGTTTCTTTTTTTAATTCACTCAGTGAAGTGACATGAGATGAAAAGACAAAAAGGGAGAGTTCTCCATGTTGATAATTGTTCACTTCTTGCAAAGGAGAATTTCAGTATTAGTTTGTTTTTCTATAAGTAATTTTCTGTAAATCCTGTTCCTGTGTGGTGAGGACAAGTAGAACCTGAATGTTTCTGTTGATATCAGATCCATGTGAGCAGGTAACATCTAGTTCTGTGGAAGAAAAAAGGAGTAGAACTATGTGTCACTGTGTCATCAAATGAGAAAGCAAATTAAGAGGCATTTAAGAAATGGGTTTAGTGTAGTTTAGGTCCATTCTGAAGAATATCTTTCTAGTTTATCCTCAGAGTTTTTTTAGGAGAGTTGTAGATGTGACTGTGGAGTGAAAAAGAAGTTTGAACAGGTAGTAAACAAAATGGTGTGGGGTTTTGCTCCAGGCAGCCTAGGACAGTTAAAGTTTTGGGTTGTTTCTGGGGCTAAAGCCACTCTGGTCTCTTCCCACACAGGTGGTGCTGGCTGTGACCCTCGCTGGTGTGTAGTTGCACCATTCCACAGTGCTCCTGGGGACATGGATGTGTGTAAGTGTGCTCCTGACAGTGGTCCTCAGAGTTATGAATGGAACTGGAATCTTGGCCTCTGGCCAGTTGTAAAAACTGGATAACCTTTGAGAATTAAAGTTGATGCTGTGCTTAAATACACTTTTTAAAGCATTCAGAAGACTTGCTTTTGGAGCAGAAAGGTCAAACCTTTGATGTGCTGGTGGTGGATGCAGTTATGTACACTTAGATTCTCTCCCAGCTTCTCGCTTTTGAGTGCCTTTCACCTGAAGGATGAGGGACTACCAAGTACTTCAAAGGCCCTGAGACTTTGCTTCTTTTTGTGTCTTTTTTAGTGTTGACAGTGTAGTAAGTAATGCAGAACTCATTGAGAACAAATTATTGTGAAAACTAGAAGATGTGGTGTCTGCTTAAGCCTGCCGTGTTTGTGCCTTATTGACTCTCTCTCTGGATGTTACGTGGAGCAGGAATCACCGTGTCATTGTCATGGCTGCATCCGCAAGTGTTGTATTTGTGAAAGGAGAACAAAGAGGATGCGTGACGGGGAGCATCCTCGTGAACCTGAGCTGGTGACACAATAGAAAAGACTCTGGTTCAACTTTTATTAATAGTAAATAGCCTTTAGATGATCTTAATGACAGATCAAATACATTATTTTGAATGCCTTCTGGATCCTTTTGAGGTCAGTGATACATGCCCTGATAAACGCTAGTGAAGCCTTTCCCTCCTGAGGAGAGGAGTGATGTCTCTTGAGTGGTGTTACAGATGGTTGTCAGAGAAGATGGTGGAGCAACTAAATGAGACAGGCGTTCAGGAAGTAATTTATTGCAAGTCTGTTGAGAAATTAATTAAAGAGGGAGTAAATGTGAAACACCCTATGGAGTATAGTTTGTGAAGTAATGAACAACAGGCAAGAAGTTGTGTGAAAATGTTCTGTGGAGGAGGTGACACAAAACAGGATGTTTTTCTATTTGGTAGTGATGCAACCTAAGTAGCTGCTGATCTAATTACTCTTAAGTTCTAGCTGTTTATTCTTGCTTGTCGTGCAGCACCACTGGGGATCTGTACCGTTTGAGAGCAAGGAGGGAGGATGAATGAACTGAAAAAGAGAATGTATTTCACAGTTTGTTTTTTTTTTTTTAATAAAAGAATTTTGATAGAGAATGCCAGGATATCACTGGCACAAATCAGGGAGCCAGACTGATGAAGTTAGTACTAAAAACACTGAAATGCCTTAAAGGCAGGTGCAAAATGTATAGTAAAAGTTTGAACTGTCTTTGGTTTACACTTCTTTAATCATGTCTACTTGGATTTCATTTGGTTAGCACCTGCCACTGTGGAGTTCTGAATCGTGGTGATTCCTTCAAGTATTTTCCACAAACTACTACTGTTTTTTTAAAGAAAATAAATTGATAATGACACACTTTCCAAATGTACCAGAAAAGTAATTCTTCACTGCTTTGTAACTTAGCAATGAAAATGAAAGAAATGTTTCCAGTGAACTAGAAAGGAATAGGATTTTGCTTATAAATAAAAGGAATTTTAATCAAGCTGTTTCTTTACCTAGAGTATGAAAGTCCTCTAGACTAGACTGTCCCTTCCCTTGCATTTGCACATTTCCAGAATATTTTTTTTAATGCATAACTTTCTTGGTAATTTACAGGGAACAATGTGGCGCACTGGCAGAAATTAAATTTCTCTACAGAAGTGTGGTTTTGGCATGGCCACGTTCACTTTTAGCTTTAAGAAGTAAGAGCAATTAAGCATGTGCATCTCTGAACTAAGAGTGAAGTTTCAGTTAGAAAATACTTGTTTGTAGATATATGTTTTTAAATAGAATGACCCCTTATTTAAGGAATATAGCTGCAATACAGCAGCGCAAGTACAGCCTGCAAATGTCGCATTACATCCAGCCTGGGGCAGGCCAAATGACAGATATAAATCAGTGCTTTCTGGTTTAGTTTGAACTTTTCTTTCTGTGCAAAATGTGAAACAAAGATTTCCTTTAAAAGAAAGCTCAGGTTGTGGAAATTTTCTTTTTTTCACTTAAAGTGTCATGCCATCTGTTTCTGTTTCCTGTTGGTGGTATCGTTGCTTTATTGGGCAGTAAGTAAATCAGTGTAGAGCCCATGTGTGTGTCCCATCTCTGTTTCCCCAGCCCCTTCTCCTCCCTACCACCTGCCAATAAAAACACTTTTAAAATAAAATGTCAGGAATTGGCAGGAGGAGGTACATACTGTTCTCCTGATAATTTAAATGTTACCTTTCTGTAGGATGAAAGGAGCTGGAGCCTGCTTTCTCCTTCTGAACTGTAAGCAGAGTATCCCCTCCTGAGATGCTTTACAGAAGTGAAGCACAACTGAGTATAAGAGCTAGATGCTGCCTGACATTTAACACTGCTGCAGCTCAGCTGCTCTTAGACATATGAGTCCTTCCTCATGCTGTGAAAGTACACCATGCTGTTCTGTATACTGAGGGTTCTAAAGTTCTTAATACACAGTGGTTTTCTTAAAACTTGGGGGGTTGACATTGTGAGAAGCTGATATTGAAGGGATAAGGCTCTGCAAAACAAGAAGAAAATGAAGGAAAATAATAAAACTAGTTATTTATACCAGTGTCATAAGAGATTTTTTTGTTTTTGTTTTTCCTTTCTCATTCTGTAGCACGTCCTGAGTCCATGGCAGCAGGTAGCCTGACAGGCTACCTCTAAAGCTATACTTCCATCAATTGCTGATGTTAGTGCACAAAGATGGACTGTTTTGGTAGGACAAGGCTCCTTTGAAATTACTACTAATAAGCAAGCCAACTCTGTTCACTTCAGTCCCGTTCAAAACACAGGAAAAGGCTCAGTCTTTGCCAAACGTGAAAAGCTGAAACTATTACAGAGGTTAAAAATTACTTATTTCAAGTGGGTGTAAAACATATTTTCAAAATAAACACTGAAACCACACCTGACTCTTACCACATATATTAATCATATTCTGTGTGGGCATGAAGTACAGAAAATGTTGAGCTTTGTATTCCTTGGTTTTGTAAATGCAGGTTTGTTCTAACTAGCATTTAATATATAAGCAATGCCTTAGTACTATCAGATACAATGCATCTTCTCATTATGCAGTGCTACTCCACTGTAGCTTAGTTTACTCCTGGCAAAAAGTAGGCTCTTCTAATACCTCCCTAATGATTATTTTTTATTTTTGATGATGTAGTAGACATAGGTAGGATTAATTTGACTCTTCGATTCTAAAGTATACCTATACTTGTCTAAACAAAAGCTGATGCTAATCCTAATGCAATAGCTTTTTGTGTTTCTGTAGCAAATTGTTCTCTTTAGTTCAGCATGCTTGTGTTCTGTAATGCTGTACTGATTGTCGTCTGCTTTTTAAGTACAGCTCCTTGATGCACTGGGTGATTCTTCTGAGAACAGGCCAGTGGTCTGTATGCTTGGTTTCAGTTTTACATCGTGCTGCAGGTGAATCAGTGTCCTACAGGTATAAAATGCGGGCATTCCCCAGCCTGTAGTATGTGAGGTTTGGGGGATTTTCAGGTTTTTTTTTTTTTTTTTAATATCTTTGAATACATACTGCTCTTGTACTCGTCTGTGTAAAAGCCAAACTGAGCCTGGTATTGTTTGCATGTGGCAGAGCTCTGCTCACCTTTTAGAGCTGGAAATGAAACATGGGGAATTTCCCTCCTAAGAATGGGTGTATTACTGGAGAGCTGCCTCTCCTCCGTACTGCAGACAGATTTGCCTCCATCGTGACCTGCCTGTGCCATGAGCCAAGGCTGCTCAGGGCACTGAGGCTTGCTGAGGTGTTCTTCACCTTGCTCTGGGCTGAGACTTGCTGCCACCATCCTGCATTTCTATCTCTAACATGTATCCCTGCATTTCTATCTCTAACATGTATCTAATCTCTTTGCTCTCCTGAGTTTTAGCTGTGTTGCTGAGAGAACAGAGGTGGTGCAGTAGGATTTCTTTTTTTTTAAATCAGTGTAAACCTTAGGTTTGATACCATGTTATGACTCTTCTAATCCTCTGGTTCCTGACTGAATTATCATTCAGTAGAGTTCATGTGGCTCAATTGCTGAAGCAACAATGACAGGGTTCTGTTGTGTTACTTTTTAGGGTTTTGCCCTCCTTTTTTAGCTTAAATACTTCATTAGAGTCCTTGTGTCTTCTGGTACCACTGTGCAGTAACAAGATCTGCATCCAAATGAGGTGTTTCTGTCTTATTTAGTGTATTGTTCGACAGGTTTCTCTAATTGAGGAATGTTAAAGAATAAGCAGTGTGGGGAAATCAAACTTGCCAACCTTCAAATAGTAATTCCTGGAAAGAGATGCTGGTTGCACCTTTTGTCTCTTCATGGAGGTACTCAATAAGGAAGGAGTTGAGTTGGTGGTCAGCTGCACTTGTGCAGTCAAAACTCACTCATTCAAGATCACTTGCGGCAGATGCAAACATGCTCTAGCTGGGTCATTGCAGACTCTCAAGACCCAGCAGCATTTATTAACTTGGGCTCACTGCCAAGCAAATGCAACTGTGGTGCTCCCAGACCAAGTAGGATCTGCTGTTTTGGCATGGAATCCAAGCAGTTAAAGTCTGCCAAGCGTGAAGGGTGCAGATCTGGGTCCAGTGCAGTTCTTGGATGGAGGAGCTCTAGAAACATGTTGTGGATATCTGAACATATGGATCAGCTTGGGACCATCAGGACTCACTGGATCAGCAACAGTTTCTGCCCTGTTAACCTCAAGCTTGTTTGTTTGTCTGGTTTTTATTAAGGTTTTTTAATGTTGTTTTTGGGATGGGTGTTTTTTAAAACTTTAAACTCATGAGTTCTGGGGAAATGTATTGGCTTGATCAGCCCCAAGCTCAGCTAAAACTTTCTGCATGTGCAGTATGGTATGTAAGGAGCTTCTTGAAAGCAGACTGCAGAGGCACTGAGAGTACTGAACAGGAACCAGCTCAGGGTTCTGGAGTCAGAGCTGCTGATCCTAAATTGACTTTTAATTTCTCTGTGTTGTGATTCTCAGGTCGTTTTGCAGTGAAACAGTATGCAAATGTTTCTCTTGTCTGCTTTCTCACAGCTTTTGTGAGCCTTGACTGTGGTGTACTAACCATTACACCCAAAGTATGGGGTGGACGTTGTTAGTTAGGATTTGTGTTTGGTTTTGTGGTGTATGTAGCCATGGTACATACACTGACAGAATATGTTTAATAATTGCACTTGTCAGGATAATTAGCTTTTCTGTTTGGATTTGAAAATGCTCTCTGGAAAAATTGCAGTGTGCTTGGTGTAACTCCACCAAACACAAATTAAATAATTTGAAGACGGTATGCTGGGTGGTCTCTGAATTGTTACAGTACTTGAAGTTAATTTTCCTCACAAAATTCACCAATGCTTGCTTAACTTTCCCAGGCAAAAGGTCATACAGCTCTTTTTTTTTTTCATATGTAGGTGCAGCTGGGACAAGCGGATATAAAATGCCCCATCACAGAGTGCAGCGAACACCTGGATGAAACAACTGTCCTCTATAACCTGCCCCATGACGACATCATCAAGTATAAATACTTCCTGGAACTCAGCCGCATTGACTCCAGCACCAAGCCATGCCCTCAGTGCAAGCACTTTACAACCTTCCGGAGGAGAGGCCACATTCCTACCCCTGCCAAATTGGAGAACAAATACAAAGTGAGCATGCTTGCCGGGGCTGTGGGTTAGATGGCACTGCAAAAGTAGGACAGCATTTGGTGAGCATTAAATGAACTTTTTTGTTTCACTGGAGCTGTGTGCAAGCTGTAGTTAGGAATATGAACCTGTAGTACATCACTGATTAAGTACTTAAATGACTTACAACAGTTCAAGTAGCTGAACTCTTCAGCTGCTGTATTTTTTTTTGGTAGGTGGCATAATTTTGTCCTGACATACATTTTAATTTAAGGAGTGTTTTCTTTCTGGCATGTAAACAATATGGTCACAGTGAGAAGAGGCTGGGAATGGGGAGTTACCACTATAACCGCTAATTTTAGACACACAACTTTTAAGTTTTCCCTGAAACTCTGGGTGAGTGAATTCTGGGCATCTATGATGTTAGCTTCTTCCTTTGTAGTAGAGCTGTTGTCTGTCCTGCTTGTTGATTCTGATTTCTCCACTCCCTTACCAGAGGTTATACATTACTGTAGTCTCATCATTCATGATGCAGAATTTGGAGAAATAGAGGGGTTAGGGGGAAGCCATTTCTGCAGCATTTCTTTTCATAGAAGAGTTGCTTATACTGTGATTTCAGTCAAAGATAAGAAGCAAGGATTTGGAATAAGCTTTGAGCTGCTGGAAGTCCATCTAAATTCCAGAAGACAGCAGTGGTCTGCAGCACCATGTCCTGTGATAGTTTTCCATCCGGTTATTAGATTTGTTGTGGTTAATTTCATGACTGAGCTGGCCTTTCCTGGACAAACCAGTTCTTCTCAGTAGGAGTTTAGATGACTGTTTAGATAACCCTAATTACACAGCGTAAGATTCAGCCCAGTATGAAGATTAAAAGGTGGAAGGCTGTGTATTCATTGGAGTTGAAAGGTTGGTAAAGCTAATTCTAAGTTATGAGCTATTTGTGCATATCTGTGTAGGGCATGAATTACATGCCACAGTCTGTTGGACTCAGTGTTTTCAAATTTTTGTCATCTTACATTGAGGTGAAAAAAAATTTTAAACTGCAAGTAAAATTCCTTCTGCCCAGAGCTATTCTCCTTCACCCATCTGCTTCATCATCAACACACATCAGATGTAACCCAGGGTAGATCAGAGCTTGTGATGCTTTGGCAGCCTCCTGTCTTAAGGTGTCAGAGGCTGTTAGTGTCCCACAAGTGTGGGTCATTGGTGGTGCAGCTGTTGTATCACAGGTCTGCCAGGTCTGAGAACATTCCTCAGGGCACAGCCAGTGCTCTTTTATGAGTTAAAATGCTGCAGTTAAAATGTTCCCAACTGCCCTACAAACCACAATGGGAAAGAATGGGAGACTGTGTGATGCATAGTGCAAGCAAGGAGCAGTTCACTGGTCATGTGGTGGTTCAGTGTGTGTACCTGTGATCTGCAGAGCTTAAATCTCCTGGCAACAGAGAGCAAAATGTATCCTTTGAGCGGAGCCCCCTTGTTGTGTGAAAGAATGTCTAGTTGATGCTAGTCAGAAATATAATTGGGAAAATGGTGGCAAGCACTATGGATGATTGTGGTCCACAGGGCTTCAGCATACTCCTTGAACCTCAATTATTTTCTAATGTAGGTACAGTTTTAGTGATTTAAGAATTAGCACAAGGAGAAATTTTGTTGCAGGGAGAAGGTTTAAAACGATGACTGTATGTGCATCCTGCAGAACCCCGACCTAAACCCAAAGTCCGGGATGCAACATCTGTATATGACATGGAGTATATGTGGGTAATTTACATACACATGGACCAATGTGGACCAATATTACCTGTTTTCTTATGTTCTCATGTGATTTCATGTACACACTGTGTCTTGTATTTTAGGCTGTTTGGAGGCGAAGATGCATTTTCTTTTGTGTTTAGCATAGGAGACATCCGACTGGAGGCTTTTGAGGCTGCCCTTTTCATATGCCAGTAATACAAACAGCAGTTGCACCAGATGAATTCTGCACCAGCACTGCAAGTGTTGGCTTCAGGAAAACTGAGTCATGTGGGGAACACGTATGCACAAGCCTATTGGTAGGATCACAGCACAGCCAGTACACTCACTCTTCTATACACTACAAGGGGAAAGCACTCTAAAATTGAAGTTTATTTGAACTGATGCTTTAAAAATGCTAATGCCATTTCTAGAATTTTATACAGTATTTAAAATTTTAAGTAACATGGAAATTTAAAGAGGCAGCAAAGTTATAAATTAGTTTTTCTTATTATGCCTGATTTGTGTCAGCTAAGCTGATCTAGGTCCAGCAGTTCAATTGGCTGAGATTGAAGTCTTGGTGTACTAAGCCTAGAAAGTTAACATGTATGTTGAGGAAGAAGGAGGGGAAGAAAAGGAGAATTTGCTTATCCAAACCTTTCTTCTACCATTAGTGCCACTTAGGGCCACACAGAACAGCAAGAACTATTTAATTTTCTATATAAAATATTTTTATCACAAATGGATCCAGCATTAACTCTGAAAATTTCCTTGCCCCCTCTCATATATCCTGAATTGAGAGTGTAATGTGGTTGCAGACAAGACCCTAACAAACCTTTGCTCAGAGCTGTTATATAAAAGAGCAGTGGAAATGGGCAAAAATTGAAAAATTGCTGGTTGAGTTCCTGTGCATGGAACAGGTAAAGGTTTCACAAGAGTGAGTAAGAAGACCTGTTTTGTGAAGAAGCTCTGGCTTTTGCCTTTTAAAGTTAGTTTTTTGGCCTGTTACTTGCCATGGAAAGGCAATACTCTTCTCTGTGAGATTCATAATGAAATTTTCTTGTTCGCTATTGTCAAGAGATACATGCTACATAAAAGGAGGACTTGAGCTTGGGTTTGCAAATGTAAATGTTTTTTCAATGCAGTTGTTATAATTACTAAAGAGTTTCTGAAAGTTGTTCTAGAGCTAGCAGGAATTTGTACCAGCAGAGATGCTTTGATCTGTTAGCTCCCCACTTTTGGATCAGATTTTAACTTTAAGTTACAGATGTCTTCATGGCTATACATGGCTTCAGTCTACCTTGAGCCTCAGCTGCTGCTGATGTGGTGATTTTGCTGTGCTCTCCCTCCTTCTCTCAGCAGCTCATTCCTGCCAGCCTGCTTTTGTTTATGTTGATGTTTTGGTGTCACACTGGGAGCTGGATCAAAGATCAGCCCTAATGGGGTACAAATTTGTTTGGTTTGTTGTTGCTTATTTTCAGCTTTTTCAAGAGAGGGGATGGGTTGATGATGAGGGGAAGGAATATGTTTTGGCTGGAGCCCATAGTTATTTTCAAATAAAGTGACAGTGTCTCCAGCTAGAGACTGTAATTCATGTAATCAGTTAATTGCATAATTAATTTGGCCATTCTGTTATATAACTACTGTTCCATCAAGCACTATAAAATCCCACTAAGCTCTTTGTACCTTCAGGTTATTCAAATATTTTTATGAGCAGTCAGTTTTGCTATGATCAGGTCACAATTGAGTAGTGTTTTGTGTTGAAATTATCTATCAGTTTTGAAAAGTCTTTTCCTATGAGGTGAGCAAACTGATAGATAAAGTAGCTTGCAGTAAAGAGGCTTGCTAAGAAAATGGAAAATGTTAGCCTCAAAGGTCAGTGTTTCAGAAAGCTGAGAACCAAAAGAGTTAGAACACAGAAGTGTGTAATATTTTCTATTTCAAGGGAGGCTGATCCCCAGGTGGCATGGAAGTTTGTGCATATGTCCATTATCTCAATTTTAATCAACAGAAATAGAAATCATAAAATAAGTGGGAAAATGTTTGTGTGAGAAAAAACGTATTTGAAAAAACACAAGGTTAATGTTTTGTTTTGCAGATATAATTGGTCTTTGCTGGACTATAATATATTTTACTGGTTTACAATCATATGTAGATAGCATTTCTGTGTCCTTGCTATGGTGATTTCATGCATAACTACTGAAGCATGAATCAAGTAACATTTGACTTTCATTTCTGAAAAGCAGAGAAAAAGTGGAATAAGAATGTGAAAGACTGCTTTAATTGCCCTGTTCTCTTTGTTTCTTAAAGGGCATCACATTGCATCCAAGTTTAAATGGTTTTAGGGGTTTGTTTTGCAGCTACTAGTTCCAAGAAAAATAAGCTTCATAAGTACTTAAAGCACACAGTTTTATTTGCTTGCTTCAGTTATGCTCAGGAAGCATTGAACCCACAGAGAAGTGAAATGGCCTATTCAAAATATAAAAACTATTTACAAGTTCAGTTTTGAGGGAAGTGCTGTCAGGGTGACAGGTGGAAGAGGAAACTGGTAATGATGAAACACAGAGTTCTCACTAGTTCAGTTAGGGCCATTTGTGGTAAGAAATGTTATTTTGAGTTCCTGTGGTTACAGCCTCATCCTGTATTTCAGTACTTTCTGATTAATGCATTTGGAAACAGCTGATGTCAGTGTGTGTGTTTAAGTTTAAATACATATCCTGGTGGCTGCTGCATTGCTTTCACTTATGTACATGCTATAATAGAAAGATAGAGTATGCAAACAGTTTGTCAGATATTCATAAAAAACAAACCAAACAAAAAAACAACCCACTGAACTTGTGTTTTAAATTATGTTGTCTTTTTTTAAGGAAGAAGCTTTAACTTCCTGACCTGTTGATTTGGGTTTGTACTTGTTAACAACCGTGTTCTGTCTCAAATGTCTGAATACTGCAACTGATAAAAGTTTTCAGGTTGTAGAACATTGACTTGTGGCTACAAGCTCCATCTTTGCCTGAGGCATAACAAATACTGAGCCCTTCAATATAATGTTTGCTATAATCTGTCTTCCCAGCAGTAGGACAGTGACTTGCGTTGTTGAAAGACATAAACTCAATGCAGGGAGGGAATGGGGGAGAAAAAGGGAAAAAGATACGGAGATATGGGTTAGGATAGGTTAGATGACTGTCTTGTGCATATTGGTTTTTAATGTATTGTGTAAATATTCTTCAGTGCTCTGTGTTAGTTTGGTTAGTAGAAATATATATATATATCATTCTTTAGGCTCCTCGTATCAGGACATTTCCTTTTTGTTAAGCTGGTTTTATTAGGAGAATTCATCTGGGAAGCAGAGATACAAGTTAGTATATTTTCGTTGATCCAGTATTTTGGCCACTGGCTCATTAGATTTTGAGAAAGGGCACTATTTTGTGTTGCTTTTGTTTAATATGGCCTTGGACAAGTTTTCAGGTAAAAACTAACAATGTTTGTAATCCACATGTTTCGGTCCTGATGTGTTGTTTCTCTTTAAACGAGATGTAGTGATTGCATGTGTAAATAATTTTGGCTAGCCTCAGCAAAATACGTAAGGGAGATCAGAGCACCTACTTTGGACTCTTAATTGTAGTCAAGGAAACATAACACCAGTTGTCATGACTCAACAGGAGGGCACAGCACCTGGTGGGAGTGAGAACTTGAGAAATATGTTTTGGGGACTTAACATGTGACTACACTCTAGGATGTAGTTTCCTGAGAAGCACCCCCATACTATGCATGGTCAGCACAGACGTTTCTGTGGTTTGGTGGTTTGATTTGGTGTTTCTGTGGTTTTGGTTATATCTGGTCTGGACACAGATATAACCAAAAACGCTTGGTTTGGCTGGTTGAATTCCTCAGACCCATCCATCAGCTGGGTACAAAGCCAGGGCAGTGCCAGACATGGACTGCAGCTGGAGATGGTGGACGGGGCTCAGCAGTCTCTTGAGCGGCTGAGATGTTTTGCTGCTGAACACAGCAGAAGTGAACATATTGCAGGAGCCTGGATGTGCCTGAGTTTAAGGTGTCTTCTAGTTCTTGCTGTCCTTAGTTATGATCCAGGTTGGAGGCCTGTCTTTCATCAGATAAGCAGCTGCAATGTGCCTCTGTTTATTACTCCTGCAAACACAGCAGCTGCTTTAGCTTTTCATAAAATAAATAAGCAGGCTGTGGAAGAAGATGTGATGATGAGGTACCTGTTTGACACAATTATTTAAAACTGAGGGAGTGGAAAGAATAGATCCTTTCTCAATTTGAGTATGGTTTGTGAGTTTTGCCATTAGGTGTGGTCTGTAGCAAGTGGGCTGTTTGGCACAAGCTCAGCTTGCCTTGACGCAATCAAGAGCAAAAGGAGATGCCTGACTTCCCTTTGGTAGTTGTGTCTCTTGGATGAGAGCCTTGCTCATGGCTCCTTTTCCCAGGACCATTTCTAATATAAGCATCGTAACCTGTGCTGAGGTCTGTAGCGCCCCTTCAGAAAACCAAGTACTTTCTGTAATAGCCTTGGCAGTGCAGTTTATTGCTAGAGAAAGACAGATCCACTGCACTGAAAACTGTCATCTAATTTTCAGGTGTTCTCACAAATGTCTTGGAGGCAATTGAATAAGCTTTCTGGACTCTGCCTTTTGTCAGTTGACCCACACAATCACTTTGGGAAGTAGTGCCTGTGATTAAGCCAAGCAACTTGTGCTTCATTTGATGGAGGCCTTTCCCAGCTTTAGCAATTACTTCTGTATTTTTTCTTTTTTAAAAAGGAAAAGAACAAGCTAGCTTCCACAACTTCTTGTGTTTTTAAAACAGAGCCTCCAAAAGGTCTTTGCTGGGCAGCTGCTCTCATAATTGAAAGGCAGTGGTTTTTAAACAGGCCTTCTAGTTATCAGCACCCAGCTTGCAAACGTATGGTGTTTTCTCATTCATACAGATCCAGTGTCCATCTTGCCAATTTGTCTGGTGTTTCAAGTGCCACTCTCCCTGGCATGAAGGCGTTAACTGCAAAGAATACAAGAAGGGAGACAAGCTGTTACGTCACTGGGCCAACGAAATCGAACACGGGCAGAGGAATGCCCAGAAGTGTCCAAAATGCAAGGTGAGCTGCTCTCCCTTGGCTTGCAGGTAGTGGCTTCAAACTGTTCAAATATACATTTAAAATAAATACTTGTAGCTTCTGCTCAGCGTTAGAAATGAAATTCACATTTGCTGTGCAGTTTCTTGTTAATGACCCATTGAGAAAAACAGGTCAGATTTTTTTGCTGGTTCCTACACTGATTCTGCAGAGTATCTGTATGTAAAGAAACATTATGGAAATTATTAAGGGGGGACTTTGATGAATCATAGAAATGTTTGGGTTAATTAATTACAAAATAAATTAATCCTAAAATAAAGCTTTAAAGAAATGGAAAGCTTTAGGGAAATTCAGTGCCTTTTGTCAGGTTTTCCAGAGAGTTTGAGTGTATTCAGTGTCTGAGTAAGGCTGGAAATACTCTGTCAACAAGTTAACTAAGGGAAACTAAGACTTGGCAAAACTAAGTTTTGTAGGATTGAATGTTACTACTTCATAAGCTGTACCTTGAGGTGGGACTTCATAGGCCACATCTCGAGTGCTGTGGCCAGTTCTGGGCCCTTCACTTCAAGAAGGACATTGGAGGTGCTGGAGTGAGTCCAGAGAAGGACAACAAAGCTGGTGAGGGGTCTGGAGCACAAGTCCTGTGAGGAGTGGCTGAGGTGGCTGAGGTCCCCCCTGAGCCTCCTTTTTAACCTGGAGAAAAGGAAGCTCAGGGGGCACCTCTTCATTCTCTACAACAGCCTGAAAGGGGGATGTAGGCAGGTGGGGGTTGGCCTCTTCTCCCAGGCAGCCAGTGGCAGGACAAGAGGACATAGCATCAAACTGCAGGGGAGGCTCAGACTGGACATCAGGAGGAATTTCCTTGCAGAATGGGTTGTTAAACACTGGAATGGGCTGCCAAGGAGGTGATGGAGTCACCGGCCCTGGAGATGTTCAAGAAATGACTGGATGTGACAGCCATGGTCAGGTGACAAGGTGGTGATCGAAGGTTGGAGGTGATGATCTCAGAGGTCTTTTCCAACATAGATCCTTCTCTGAAGTCTTTCTCATTAGTTTTCAACACTGAAATGCAGTTCCACACCCTAAAAATGCCATCAATCCCTTTGGAGATGAGAAGTATTTCCAACTACTCAGATGAGATGCAACAGCCCTGCACATCCCTGGCCCAACTGCCCTTAATGAAGGCCACTCTTAAATTTGTTCACAAATTTTTTTCACAGCTACCAACAGAGTAGTAAGTCAAAGCTGGACTGTTTCATAGACAATTAATACTGAATGGGAAGATCTACTTATAAACATACAAAGTATATGTAACACTTGGAGCCTTGCACTGTGCAAATAAGAAAATGTTCATCAGTTCACTAAGTATCATATTTTGGTCTTTGAGAAGGAAATGCCTGTGATGCCATAGCTTAAAATTGAAAGATTTCAAAACAGAGCAAAATTGTAAAGCTCCGAAATCAGCAGCTGGCTGTTTAACCTTCGTCCTGCACACGTGTGACCTTTTAACAGAGTTTTTGCAGCTTGCTTTTTGGTAAGAGTTGATAGATTTGAGTCAGTTCTAAAAATATTCACTTTCTGGGAAGCCTTAAAGTAAAATACTTACTTCTTCCCACTCTGAAAGGAACAATTTGTTTTGATTTGTTTGATTTGTCAGATTTTATGACAATGGGAATGATGTAACTTAAATTGTCCAAAAGATTAAGAAAGTGGACCGAACAAAAAAATACACGAATGTGGAAAACCAGGAGTGGTAAGAAGGCTGATAGCTGGAAAGAGAAAGGAACTAAAACAGCTAAGTCTAACATTCAGCATGAATAAGTTAAAATTTAAAATGCCATGTTTAAATATTCAACTCTTTTCACCATCTTCAAAAGAAAAGGCTGGACACTTGAAACTTACATGGCTTGTTACTAATTCTGAAGCATGAGGTTGTATGAGTTTGACTACTAATTTAAAAAATACATGAGGTTTCTTTTCTTAATCAAAGGAAAATAAAACCTCCTACATGGGGAGGCAGTATGGAAACTAGCAGGAAACTAGCACAGAAAAAGAACCTCTGTTAAGACCTTCCTGGTAATGTGGCACTGTAAGTGAATATTGAAGAGGGCATTCAACCTTGTATTAAACTGTGTTTTTACCCCAACCCGTGATACTTTTTTCTTCAGAAGAAAAGTTCTTCCTGCCTACAATGTCCAAAATGTTTCTCTCAACATACTGTTTATTTTTAAATCAAATCTATAACTTGCAAGTAATCAAAAGTATCACTTAGCTGGCAGTTAGTTCAAAAAATACATCTTTGGGTAGTTAAAAAAATACATCTTAAGCAGTATTCTTCATCAGATCTTCAGCAGGTGTCTGGGCATGTAGGGATAAGCATTCTGACAGTTAACAATTTGAACTCAGGGGGATTAGATATAATACTTCTCTGCCTTTCTCTCCCATCCATCCCCCCCTCCCTCCAAAACCTGTATATAAAATAACATTGAATCAGATGAGAAACCTATTTCCAAATAAAATAAAGAGTGACAAAAAAAATTTCTTACGCACTATTTGATTTATCCATGTTCTAGGTCCACTGAAGCAATGTTTCTGATGAAAACATACTTTATTTTTAACATCTTTCATACTTTGGTTGAAAATTTGCAGCAGCCAAAATTGGCAAACAGATTGAGGAAAGTCAATATTAAATTGTGTCTAAAGATATTAGTATTTTATCTCTACACTAAAACTGAAATGAATAGAAATTAAAAGTAGAAACTTAAGTAGAGGTAGTTTCTTTACTGAAGTAATATGTAATATTACTGGTAACTTCCCAAGTGTGATACTGATTACAGTGTAAACTGTGACCGTGTTGTGCAGATAGCTTCTGGAGATAATTATTTATACCTACAGATACATACACACACTGACGCTTTTTAGCTGTACCACGGAGAAATCAAATGCATTATCTTCTCTGGGCATGCAGGTGACAAAATCAAAACACACTTGGGGGTATGTGTATAGAGAGACAAATATGAGTATTTTGGTGGTTTGGATAAGTAATTTGAAAGAACATAATCCTTTGTAATGTCAATATAGCAGGGACTGTTAGCTTAAACTTGATTACTTTTTTCGTCTAGTAGGATACAGTCTTTAGCACATCTAATAGGAATCACTTATATTTACTTGGTCTCTCCAAGATGTGTTTACATAAGATAATCAAAATGTTACACACAGTCCAAATGCTTAATTGTAGATTCATGTTATGACTGTGTGTCGGTATGGAAATACTGAAAAAATACTACTTTTTTAACTGTATCCTTAATTTATTTTGACTTTTTTTTTCTTAATACAGCCTTTTCCAAATTAACTATACAGTATTTTGAGAGTCAGTAAAGACCATTTTTCTCAACAAGACTTGTCCAAAAAGTGCTGGTCTTGTTCTAGAGTAAGTTGGCTAGTAAGTGCAAATTTACTACATTATTGGATGTCATTTGCCAAAATTTATAACATTATTTGTCTCTCCCCAGTACTGTTTTAAGGGGTTATTTTTTTACAATTTCTTGGTATGTTTGCAACAAAATGCTTTTGTTTACACAAGTGTTTTTACAGTACAGCAAACCAAGGAAACACTCCATGTTGGTGTTATCTTACCACAGATTTCAAAAGCAGCGCTATCAGAGGAAGCACCACATAGCAGCTCTAGCTGAGAAGGCTTTGAACAGCAGCGGAAATTTAAGAACACACATGTCAATGCAAATAAAGGAGCGTGTACTTCTTATCTGTTCTGATTCATATAAGCATTATCAAATAATTCAGGGCATAGTTTTTAGAAGCGCTCTGCAAATTAATTCTCATCCTCTGGAGGGAGGAGAGTCCTTATTTGTATACAAAGTGATAAAGCTGTGCAGATTTTTTTCAGAGGTGGAGGAGACATGGCCACTCATCCTCAGAACTCTGGGCAGTGATTTCCCTAGAAGATTTCTATGAGAGGGCATGTAACAGGCAGAGGGGGTAAAAGGAGGGTCTGAAATAGCCACTGTGCTACTTCAGTTGTCCTGCTTAAGACTCTGAACTGGATGTGTTTGCCCTTGGTGTGTAGTTTTCACCCCTGTTGTTCTGGAAGCTATTCTTGGGTTTCTGAATGGCTAACCTTCCCCTGTAAGGTGAGTGTGCATCTTTGGTTCTGAGCAGGCCGTGGGTGCAGAATGAAGCCTGTAGCTTTGACTGAATGCATGGAGGCAGAAACTGGGCTTGCAGTGGCCATGCTGCAGGGGAGCCTGCAGTCACACAGCGCTGGGCCCTGCACAGCCACAGCTTCCCACAGCCAGTGGCATTCCTGGCCCCACACATTCCCCCGGCTGCCTCTTGTGTGCCATGGTGCTATCAGTGGGGCAGGAACACTCGGGATATCCGAGCTATCGGTGATCGTTTTCTCAACCTATAGATTTGTAATCCATCTCTGTCAGTGGATTATCTGGAGGGCACGGAGGCATGCCCGTGTAAACCGGAGATGAAGCTGATCCGGTGAGATGTCATGTCTTAGGCTTGAAAGCAGCCTGACCAAATGATACAAAGTTCACCTGGCATTGTCAGTCTGCAAAGCATGTGATAGGGAGTTCAAACCCTTTTACTTTGTTTTTTCTAATCAAGTCTTTACTCACTTGAAAAAAGGAAAATTTTTGTAATAGAAAGGTCTAGGCGAGTACAGCTGGTTGTTCCAGATTTGCAGCATTTGAAGACAGTTATATGTGCAGATGAGGATTGACTAAAATGTTTTCATGGCTTGCTTTTTGAAGAAGCAAATATGAAGTGCATGTAGTTGCAGTATTTGTCTGTAAGATAATAAATCCTTATCAACTTCTTTCATGTTTCAAGAGGACAGTATATCTGGAGAATTTGGGGCAGGAACAGGTAGATGGACAAATGATTCAGAGTAATGCATGAGTAACTGGAGCTGGGAGGCTTCTAGGAAAACATGGGTAGAAGGATGGCAGTCAGTTTCTAAGAGGTGGACATTTCTGATATGAATGGTAGAACACAAAAGGCTATTGCTAACATCTCCTTGAAGTTCTTACTACCAATAAAAATTAACTTATTTTTGGAATGTGAAGTAATTTTGGTTTGAATCTAGGATTTTTATAGGTTCCATGATTCTACAGAATTACAATTAGAATGAATGATAACTTTATTGGGTTGGTAAATTAGAGAAGAGAGAGGAGAATTCAACAGTCTTGATTAAAAAAAAATAAAGCAACCAGTTAATTCTCATAAGTCACAAAATCTAGTTCCCTCATTTACATTTTTAAGATAGAATCAGCAGAAGAGGGAAATTACCCTTTAAATTACAAAAGTATCTATAGTTGCTGTCTGACTTGGTCTCCTGAAAAATTAATTTGAATTAAATTTTAATTTGTCAAAATACTCTAAGTCGCTCCAGAACTGGAGTCAACATCTTTGTTCACTGAGAAGTAAGAATTCGATCTGACAATGTAATGTCCCTTCTAGAAAAAAAAAAAAGTGTATATCTTCTTAAGTTGATATAATATTGGGTAGAGTTCTCTTTCTGCTTTGCCTGCTGTCAGTGCTTGACTGTGAAAGTTTTGAAGTCAAGTGGCTTGTAAAGCTCATTAGCAATGGTGTTTTTTCAGATGCTTCTAGAAAACAGGACACCTGTAATACAGCAGAATTCCTTGGGGTAAAGGGGTATGTTTGCTCAGTCAGACAAATTTTAAAGTCTACTAGAATACTTGCCCACTAGAAAGCTTTTTTTTTAATAGCCCAGTTCTCTCTTTTGTGAATATTTTCCCCTCTTTTGTATAAAAGCAGCGTTTGAAAGTATAGAAAAGCAAATCCCGAGATCACTACAGTGGCACAGGGATGCTGGCAGGTGTATCTGGAACTAGTCTTACCCTTGTAACTTTTACCACAAGTGTTGCAGGTGGAAGGCATCACTTTGTTACGTGGATAAAGCGCCAGTGTCTGTAGATGTTTGGGCGAGCAAGGTAAGCCCAGATCACCCCTGACCAACACCAAAGAACAAATGCATTTGACCCTCTCAAGAATGTCAGATACCACAGGAGTCATGAGCTTCTCTGGAGTTCGCTGAGCTTTTAGTGCCTCTGATTCTTGCAGGGCCACTGAGTGGTCATGCCATGTCTTTGCCTGTACTTCCCTGCAAAATAAATACATGTAGGTAAGTATAGAAGGTTTCAGGAGGCATTGATTTATATGTTGCAAGTTTCAACAGGTGAAATACAAATTGGATGTAATGGAAAAAAGTATTCCCAGGGAGGATGGTGAAGCGTGGTATAGAATGCTCAGAGGCTGTGACATACCCATGCTTGGAAATTTTTTAAGTCTAATGAGATGAGATCTGGAGCAATGTGATCTGTCTGGAGTTATCCCAGCTTGGAGTTAGGGGTTAAAATAGATGACCCCTGAGCATCACTTTCAACCTCAATTATTAGGCTATCTACAATTCCACTATGGAACATGGTCTTGGAATGCTGGATGGGGAACTATTTGTGCAGGCAGTCAGTAGAAAGATGGCTATAGAACTAGGGCAGCCCTGTGTTTCATGCTGTGCTGTGGGTATCATGAAAGCTTGGTGTAAGTTTTTATTCCACATATAGTTTGTGGATTTTTTTTTTTTTTTTAAGAAGGAGAAAGCATCCATACTTCTCAAATCATGTACTGTAACAGCAGTGTCTTTCTGGTGTTTATTACAAAATGCCAAATCAATTTGTGATGGAAAAGGGAGTAGAGCCACAGGTGGCCTAAGAGGGAAACCCATCTGGGGACGGGTCAAACAGAGTTCATAACTATATTCACTGTGTTGCTTTTATTTTTAATAAAGTTTTGTGCTAACGTATCCACTTCAGCAATAAAACCAAAATTTCAGTAAGGGCAAGAATTCTCATCTGATATGAAGAGCATTCAAACAAAAAAGGAGGATTATGTAGGAAATGGTAATCTGGAAACAATAGAACTCACATTTAATGCTCTGAAACATGCTTCAGAAAACCATTAAGCCAGCTGCAGTATTAATGCAAGTACTGACTTTGCAGGGCGTTGCTTGCAGCTTCTTTTCATCTGGCATATGAACTGCCCTGGGTAGCACCCACTTTCCTGTGCTTAGGAAGGGGGGAAAAATAACATTTCTTCTTTCCTTTTGCTCATACAGATCCACATCCAGAGAACCGAAGGGTGTGACCACATGACCTGTTCACAGTGTAACACTAATTTCTGTTACCGTTGTGGGGAGAGATACCGCCAGCTCCGCTTCTTTGGAGACCACACGTCAAACCTCAGTATCTTTGGATGCAAATACCGCTACCTCCCCGAGAGACCACATTTAAGGAGATTAGTGCGAGGCTCTGTCTGTGGTGAGTGGATTAATGCTCCTTGTGGAGAGCTGCACAATGAAGATGGGGGAATAGGGCAATTACAGTTAAATTAAAACTAGTGGTTTAAAGGATTGGCTGGGCAGGTTGTTTTTCAGTTATTCAAAAGATGGCTTATTAAGTATATTTAAATATATGCCATTTGGCCTCCCTTTTTAGATGGACTGTTTAAGATCAAGTATTGTGTCCTCTTCTGATAGCTTGTTTCCTAATTTTTTTTTATAATACATAAGCAAACTGTAAAAGTGCTGTCAATACACATGTCGCTGGCTGTGTTCATTATTCTCGGGGTATATTGGAGAAATGGGTCAGAGGAGAAACCTTATTTAAATTAACCTTGCTGTAAGTCTGTTTGAATAAAGTGCTCTTTGGATTTGAACCTGATCTGAGTAGAAAAACTCCAGGTTTTCCCATATAAATAGGAGGATACTATTTTAACTATTAGCTTTAGTTCAGATAAAATCAGCTTGAAACAAAATAAAACTTATATACATTAATTTTGCTCACAAAGTATGATGCTGAAAATGTATTTTTATTAAACCAAAAGGCACTCATAATTTGCTTTTGAGCCAGATAGATATCTGTCTCAACCTACAGAAGCACAAGATAATAAAGTACATTCTTACATTTTGTGATGTCTTTCATATATGTGAAGTTCAGTCACTGTAGTGAGTTTACAGCATGTAAGGCGACCTATAATGTTACAAGAAATGGATGTATTAACTGTCAAAAAACAGGTACCTGTCAAGGAGAAAAGAACTTTCCATACTTTGAATTAAGGCATAAACATTGGAGATTACTTGTAGTTCACCTAGCATGAGGAAATGCTTTGAGCTTGATTGTAGAGGTAAAGGCAAGAGACAGAACATGTGGGAAAAAGTAAACCTGAGTGAAAGCATTACTCCTGAGCCAGAAATGTTCCAGTAAGAAAACTAGGTGGTTTCTAGAGTAACATAAGAATTGACAAACAAACTTGTGGACCTGGTAATGAAAATGCCAGTCTTGCTGCTCTGCATTGTGGGGGATTTGCAAACCTGGAATGCTTGTTTTAAAAAAGTGGCAATATGTCATCCAAGCCCATCAGTTTGACCTTAGGAGCTCGCAAGTCTTTCATAACAAACTTCGAGAGAAGTGATTTAAAGATACAGAGATAACTAGAAAGGAGATAAAAGTTGAAGATGATTGGAGGTGCCTACTCTGAACATTTTGTAGAGATGAATTGCAACGCAGCAGAAGATCTAGTCTAGATGAAAGACAGTGCTGGCATTAGGGCACATGAATATAAACATTTATTAAAAATTTAGGCTTAAACTTCAAGAACTATTTCAAAGCACTTAGATTTCAGAAGAGCTTTCAGTAATAGCCACAATGGCAAACAATGTAAGCTTTTTTAAAGTAGATCTTGTTATATTTGGTGTAATTAGTATTTGCTGTAGCAAGAGATTGTACTCAGAGCCATTACCAAGTCAGTGCTGCTCACATGCAGAATCATGGGTAACCTTATTAGAATCATAGAATAGTTTGGGCTGAGAGGGACCTTTAAAGGCCCCCTGCAATGAGCAGGGACATCTGCAACTAAATCAGGTTGCTAAAAGCCCTATTCAGCCTGGTCTTGGATATTAAAGCTCCATGATAAATGTGTATGCTCATATTTACAGGATCACACAGAGATAAGGTATAAGGTATTTTTATTTTCAACTCCTATTTGCAAGTGTACTTGTGGTTTGCATTAATTAATAAACCAAGAAAGATTAGCAAAGTTCAAAGCCCCAGATTACATTTCTCATAGGGTTTTCTGTTAAAATTTTCTCTCCAAAACTCCGTCTGTCATATGACATGATTTCTCACAAGAATGGTCATAATCTGAATAGAGACAACAGTACCTGAATCAATCAGCACATGTAGTAAGTGCCCACATTTTTACAATAGCTTGTTAACACTCAAGTTGACAAGAATTCAGAAAATTCCTCATCGGTACTTATGACCTTAAATCGCTGTCATTTCTACAGCTCTAGATTTGAATATTGATTCTGATACACTTTATGAATAATTACCAAAATACTCCAGGGACCTAACAGAACTCATACATGAAAATAAAAAACTAAAATCTTCAGAAATTTGCATCAGATTTGAATTTGGGAATTGTGCTCACAACTCTTCTTCCATTGCAGTAGATTTTGGCTGTGACGTGCATCTGTGAGCCAGTCTAGGTTTTTGTACTCTTTTCCAAACAAGTGTACGTGTGGATTTTCACATTGGCTTTTAAAAATGTGTTATATTGCTGTAAGATTGTACCCCCTGACCTTTTTCCTGATCTTTTGAAGAAGATATAATCCTAAACTGTGATACAGTTTGTTTGTGGATTATGCCATTTTCAATGCTGGAAATTTGCTAGGATCATCTGTCTTTGTAAAACAGAATTCAACAGAATTGATCTGTGGCTGTTAATTGGGCTTGTCTAAAGGTCTACCTAATGAGACTGTCTCTAGCAGTGGTCAGTTAGAAATAAGATCTCACTCCCTGTTTGTTTCCAGTAATCATTGCTTTAGATAATTTCTTAGTTAAGGTTTGTATCTGAACCTTTGCTTTATAACCCTCAGTGGATGGATCCTTCACTAGTTTTAACAGTACTTAAATTTAAATTTTCCACAACATTTCTGGTAGAGGCTCTAGGATTTCACTATGTGTCATGTGGAGGATGTCCTGGATTTTTTTTATTGATTCCTTATAATTTCATTGGCTACTTTTGTAATCCTGGAACTGAATAAATAATAATAGCTTGCTGGCCTTTTCATATTGTTCTCTTATGGACCGTCCATCAGGTTCTACTTTGTCATGATACTCGATTTATTTTTTTGTTTTGTTTGTGTTTTATGTGCTGAGCTAAAGCTTACTAGTCTTAATCACTTAAGATCAAATTTAAAACCCAGAAATGTTGAATTCCAGTTAAGGATCACACCCAGGCTCAGGGAGGTCCCAGTAGCTAGAATTGAAAATATAAATATGTAAATACTTTATCAGGCAAAAGAGAGCATTATCATCAGTAGGTATTACTGCAGAAGCCTGGGTTTTGGTTCTGTTCTGAAAGTCAGCAGAAGAAGACATGGTAGCAGAGATGCCATTAAAAGCATAGACTCTACATTTTAGTAACATGTACTGAGAAACAGAGATTGGATTTCCTGTAGAAAAGTGCCTCTGCTAGTTAGCTAAGTAGTGGAAACTAAAGGAATGTAATCTTGGCTATGTGGGACACTGGTGAGGAGTTGTTAGATAGGTGGGGGTTTTGTATGACTTTTTACTTTATTGCTACAGAGAAGAAATACTTTAATACATGTGGATTTTTAGCCATGTGGAGTGAAGGTTTTTTGGGTTGTTTCTAAAATCTGGCCATGTGGAGTGTGCAGAAAGATCACTGAACGGCAGGCTGGCATGTTGTCACGATTTCTGTTGAGGAGGAAGTGCATACAGTCACAAACTGCTCTGCAGTAAAAAATAAGGGAAAAGTATCTGTGGCAGCAAAACTTTAAACATAGTTTTCTTCATAAACCAGCTGTTATGTAAAGGTGATAGTAATCACGGGGAGAAGAAAATCTGAGAGCAAAAGTGATCTCTGACATTTCTTTTCCTTCTTTAGCCAGCATGGTTTTTAGAGAAACTGTTCTGTGACCAGTACGGTGGATATATTACCCTAAAACCTGTAACTAAACCCAAAGTTATGCAAAGGAAAAGTATTCCCTCATGTTTCCTGAAATACTTTGTTATTTTGCAGAAGAATGTGGTTCTCTGTATCACAAATAAGGCACCCCCTCTGAGACATCTGCAAATATAGTTGTTGTATTACCACAAATATCTGCATCTTCATGCTGGGCCACCCAGTAGAGAAAATGTTTATGATTAATTTGAGTGCAATTGTAAAAAGGTTCTGTTTTAATTGCTTTTTTTAAGTTACCCTTAAAAGCTAACTTGGGACAACAGCAAACTGGCTGTCATAACCTACTGCTGACATGACCACATGTGCTAATGACCCAAGATTTTATTCAGCTCTGAAACAGGCATTACATTTGCTCTCTGTGCTCTCAGTCTCAGAGCTAACAGACATAGGACAGTTTAGTGCCTGCAGTAAACAGCCTTAGTTTCAGTGACATTTCTTGGTGTGTCATGATTTCCTCTATGATAAAGAGCCTCATAATCTTTTGCACTATGACAAACAATGTTTATCAAACTGGAATTAGATATAAAGTAGTTTTCAATTCTGATATGTAAAACCAAACATTTTGTAATTGTTTCATAGAATGCAGATAAAAACCATTGGGGCAAATAGTAGATACCCGCTGCTTTGCCAGTGATTGCTGCTGTTTTTACTCTTCCTGGTGGCAACATTTGCAAGCCTGGTTCACCTTGTGTTGTTTGCTAATTTTAGTTTACAAAGGCAGAGAAATATTGAGGGTTTGAATGTGACAGATATTTCAGTAGAAAAAGTATTTGTTTTGAAATTCGGTCTTTAGAAATGCTAACCAAAAGAAGATAGGGTCTCACAATGATGAAGTGATTTTATTCTATGAGATAAATTATAAAAGATAACTACACAGTACTTATAACTTCATATTCACAGGCAGAAGGAAAGACACTACTCATGCTTTATTTCAGCTCTGAGTTTGTCAAATGTAAGTGAACAAGTTCTTGAATTAGCTCAGGAAATGTTCTTTGTGTCTGCAAAGATGTTATTCCAATTGAAGGCTAGCTTAGCCCTTCACATAGACTCTGTTTCTGCATACTAAGTCACCAGCTCAGTGATTTAAGTTTTTAATAATTTTGGTACCAAACATCATAATTTTCTATCGTTCTAATTACATGGCTGTTAATGAAGTAAGGAGTTCATACCTTAAGCCTCTAATCTTTTACAGGCTTTACTTGAAATTGTTGAAGACTCTGGTAATGTTTTAAAATGCTTTTAATTTCTTATTTTTCGGACCTTTCTTGAGGTTTTCCATCACTTTACATTCATTCTTCTGTCTACATTTGAATAATGTATTTGACAAGTTCGGTGTGTATAGAACACAGCCCAGTGGAGTCCCAAGAAGGTATTCCATTAGGATGCCTAGCAACTAGAGTAATACAAATATTTGCCTTTTTTTTTTTCTTCTAGGAATTAATGTTTCCCACCCACTGCACTCCCATGAAATTAAAAAGCTATCAAAACAGAGCAAGAAAAGGATCAGTTCATTTAACTACTGTAAATATTTCCAAAATATCTCATTTTTCCTTCAAACTGCTCAAATTAGTGTCTCAGGTTATGGAAGGGTTTACATCATTATTGAATGTAGTAATCCATTTACTGAAATCTGATATGAGTGACTTGAGGGAGGGAAGAGAGAGGTAGCAAACTAAATTTTTCTCCCATTCTAGAAGTGACCTTTCAAACACATACCTAACTTAGAGAATTGCAGAATTTCAAGTCCCTGCTCAGACTCCTGGTGTATCAGTAAAAATGCCTGCCCTCCTGCATTTTCAGACAGCTCAGTTAAGGGATGTCTTTGACCCAACTGCTCAGCAAACAGAGCCAGGGAGATTCTTGAATTGAAAGCGTGCAGTTCAAGGAAGATAGCTTGGGTTCTGGTTCAGTTTCAAATTCACTTTTTCATCAAGACCCCTGCCTTCACTATGTGAACTTCTACAAATCATGAACTCATCAGAAAGTAAAGAATATGAGCATGCTTTATTTGTTTGTGTTCTTACACTCTAGCAAGCATGCTGCTTCACTGCCCTACACATGTAAGAGCCACAAAATATCCTTATAAATGTAGATCCAAAATAGACTTGCCTGTGGTTTGACTTAGACCTAAATCACAGCTGTACATGAGCACTTCACTGTAACCTTTTAAAGTGAGCAGATATGTATTTAAAGGTGATGGTCTCATCACCTTGAGCTAACCTAAACTTTCCAAGATGCTAGTTTGCTTGGCATCTCTCCAGGCTGGTTGCTGTGCAGTAGGATTCCGGAGAAGCCAAATTATAGTAGCTTTATAGCTATCATGTTCCTGTCGATGCTTGAGGGATTTCAGAATGGAAACAGAAATAAATGCAAGCTGTTAATGTATGAAATAAGCTGTGCTCAGAGAGTTGTTGTGGGTGAAGAGGGCAGAGAGAAATGTGTATAGGGAGCTGACTGTGTCGTGATATGAAATTACAGATAGGAATCCTATTTTTAAAGGTAAAAAATATTATTTTTAAAATAATAGATTAAAATATTTTCTGATATTGAAATATTTATGAATTGTTGGAAAGGAAAAAATAAAACCCTCTTTGAACTATTTAATGAATTTTGCATTTCAGCTGGAAAACTACTCATTACGCCCCTAATATTGGTTCTGGGACTGGCACTGGGAGCCGTAGCTGTTGTAATAGGTAAGAGTTACATATGTGAATGAAACTAATCCTGATTATGCAGTGATTTTCTCTATATGACATCTCAAAGACATGGAGACAAAGTACAGATTTCACAGATGCTGTTTTAGTATTAAGCACATTACTTTTTTCTAAAAAAATAGGGTTTTTTTTAATTTATGCTTACTAGCTTTATTTTTGTTCCCATTTATTTAATTTTCCAAATAAATGTCTTTAGCTGCTGTAGATAAACTAGCAAAAAGTCCAGAGTAATTTAAACGTAATCCTGAGGGCTGACTGACTTGGACCTAGCCTTATAATCACCCCATTGAATCACAATTTTATAATCTTGGTCATGTGTATGATGAGATTTTTAGGGAACTAAGGCTTAGTCCCAAGAACTCAGCTTGAAGATGCAATAGCAACAAAGCAGCAAATTGGGATGAGTCAGTCTCAAAACATGATCCAGTGTGAAGGCTGCCAAATTGTATTCCATAACAAAAACTGGTACTCTGAACTCACTTGATTACAGTATCAGAGCTCTGTTAATGTGGTTGTATTAACGTGGACAGATATTTTAGCAAAGCTGCTCTTTGCCTGGCTTAACTGAGTTTTCCCACAGAAAGGAGATTAGCTGTGACAGCAAGGTATAATTTTGCTCATGTGAGTGCATATCCACTCTTTATGTTGGCAGCAATATGTCATTGAGGGATCATGCTGCTTCACAGCTTTTCATCAAAGTGCTTATTCCATTGAGAACTTGCAGTGCATGCCCAGCCCTGAGGTATATTGGGATGTGGCTCCTTTATTTTGATATAATAAAGCCAAAATACATCAGGAGAGCTATATTAATAAGGTTGGAAGTAACCAATCAACCTATAACCAAAATACTGTTACAGCTTTTCTAGACTACATCTGGCCAGATAAGGAATATTGCTGTAATTTCTGTATTTAGACCAGCTATCTTTTCTGAAGAGAGGGAGCGGTGCTTATCTTAAATATTTATTATATTCAATAGCATTTTTATGCCAAAATTTTAAACAATAAAGGCTTCTTAGTGCCAGTAAATTTTATTTTGATCTGCAATCTGGTATAATCTATGGTGGGGGGAAAAAACCCACTTTTTTATATGGGAAAAAGTCAAGAGGGCTTTGCAGTAATATAGTAACAACATTTGCAATAATAATCAGAATGCCATTGAAGTCTCATCCTAGGCTTGGCTGGATAAGATACGATCAAGGCCAGCAGTATGAGCAGTTCCAAAAACATTGATTATTTATAGAAAAGTTTTGGTTTTGAGGTAATTAGAGCAATATTTGCTGCCAACCACTACTAGAGTAATTTCAGTTACATAGCTGAAAACCATACTGCACCATTTACAAGGCTATTAAGCAAAGCAACAACCCTGTGATTATAGTAGTCTTTTGTTCTATGTTGTTACTGTAGTGGCGTTTGAAAAGAAAATCTTCAGCCATTTCAGTCAGCTGGTGGCAAGAGAAAGGAGGACGATGCTTCTCATTTGGGTTTCAAAGAGGGCAGACTATTTGACAAACTTTTTTTCACCTGAATGATAGTGATGTATTTATTTATTTTTGTTTTTACAGCTTTATCTCAAAAGACCTAAGAATAAATAGTTCCCTGTCCAGGCAAGGATAAACACTTGATATTATTAAAGATAAACATTTGGTATTACTTCATAGTAGATAAGGATGCTTGTAAAAATAAATAAAAAGTAAAACTATTACGTGCTGTCTCTGTTGCATGTGAATCTGATTGGAAACTAGCTTAGTTACATCAGCTTTGAGTTTAGATCTAAGAATTTCCAGAGTGCTTTTAATAGTTTTATGTTTGTACCATATACCAAACAGCATGATTCAGAAATTAATTTGTCAGAGGTGAGTGTAGGGTTAGCGGGAATTTGTTGTAATGGAAAGACTAAGTGTAGCTTTATCAAAGACACTGGTTGTTGTAAGCTAGTATTTTTTTCTTCTTATCCAAATGCCTGGTCTCAATTCTTCTGAGACATGAAAAGCTCCATCTGATTACATATATCTAAAGAATATAACACATGCACAAAGGATTGCATTTAATTGTGTTTTTTCATGTTTCCTTCTTTTGGCAGGTTTATTTGTGTTTCCTATCTATTGCCTTTGTAAAAAGCAGAGGAAAAGGTCACGGACAGGTATGCCCTGGTGAGGACGGACATTACTCACCTGAACTGAGCTGGTCCTGCAAGGGCTATCCATGTTTTGTGCAACAGAGCAATACAGTGCTGGTTACAGCATCAAAGCCACCACCCTGGAAGAAGGATGGGGGGCTCTCCTGCCATCTTCCCTCAGCTGAAAACACTACTGCAGACCAGAAAGCCACTTTGCTCTGGTGCACTCTCAACAAGATGGGCCCCCTGGCTGCTGCTTTTTAAATGTTTTTGGTTGTGGTTTTTTTTTTTTTTTTTAGTTATTACTTTGCGGGGGGGTTTTTTGAGTCTAAGTTTCTGAACCAGACAATCCAAGTCTGTATTGTAGCCACAACTCTACTACCGATTTGGCCTGTGAAGAAAGCGTTTAACTGTTAACATGTGCTCGTTTAACTTCAGTGTCGGCCTTTAAGGTGGAAATGCTTAGAAGTGTTTGGACTCTTACTGTATACTGAGCATACTACTTTTGGTATTAAAAACTACTTCTGTAAATAACTTCCATCACACAGCATTCTGTTCAGCATACCAAAACCCCATCACATGCCAGAGCACGACAGCTGGTTATCTTCTGAGTCCTCCTGCTAGTGGAGTGCACATTGCCACCGCCAAACTGCAGTGCCTCAGAGGGAAATACCCTTAGTACTGAAGCGCCGTGATACTTAAGAATATGGTGATTGGTTTCACTTCAGTAATTTATTTATGACAGTCTATTAATATTAATGGCAGAGGGTGTGACAAGATTTCTTATAACAGGACTTCATTTTTAAATTCTCACAGTACAGAAAAAAATTGAAGGGTTTATAGATAACAAGACGTGTCAGTAGCCTAATCTGTCCCAAGATATCCCTGAAATGTGACTTCAGGGAAGCTGGAAACCTGCTTTTTTTTCTGACTTGGAATATGATAACACATGCTACACACTACCTGTGTGAGGATTGACTTGATAAAATTTTATAACATAAAGAGCACATTTTGTTTGTTCCCTTGAGTAGGCTACTACTACATAAATCTTGGGAGTATCCACTGATGTCTTATGAGGAAAATTTGTGAATCCAGGGTAAGGGAAGCAATCATAAATTCTTAAGAGACCACTTCATTCTTACTTTCTGCTTCCAGTGTTTCTCTTCCTGGCATGTGACAGTTCTGAAGAGAATAGCTATTTTTGCTCTTTTTTCCTTAAGTTCGACTGTTTGCTACCAAACCTCTGTACATCATGACAAAAGCAATGTAATTCAGCATAAGGAGTCAATTAGTGATAATTTTTACACTTCTAATTTTAATCCAAATCTATCATACAACTATAATTTTAAAAACTAGACTAAATTTGTTTAGACATTACACTGAAACAATAAAGAAAGGAGCTGAATAAAAAAAATCTACTTCATACTGTAAAAATACAAGCTAATCTTACAGAAAAGAAGATTGGATTTGTACTGTGAAGGTACTTCTTTTCAGTTTGTGTGTTTGAAGATACACTTTTTTTTTTATATATATGTTTGTGTATATTTGGGGAAAGGGGAAGCAGGAAGATGGGAAAGGTCCTTAAAAGTCTACTGACTTCAAAATTTAGGCTTGCAAAAGACATATCATTTAAGAGGATGTACTTTGTACTGTTTTCTTTGAAAATTGTTGTTAAATCTGAATCCAGTTGTAATTTTTAAGCAAATAGTGTTCTGCCCCACCAACATAACACTGTTACAAGATACTTTGACTTCGAAGCCTCAGTGGAAGAAGCTGATAACTTTTGTTTACCTGGAAACAGAAATATCAGTTTACCATAGTTGGCTATAGTATGCTTGTTTTCTGTCAGCTTCTGGTTTTGTTTTCTTGCTTTTTTTTTCTTCAAGCATACCATAGTAGTCAATAACTATTTAATAATTTCCATTTGAATTTAAGGGCATGTTTACCCTGTTATCCTAACAGTAGAAATAGTACTTTTCAAAGATTTTCAAATTAAGAAGGGAAGCAATGATGTCTAGAAATAAAATTCAAAAGCCTATTGTCAATGCAAATTCACCTGTTATTTACACTTACTTTCTTCTGAGACACATCAGTTTTCTATTTTTGTTCTTTCTGAAGCTGGAAGCTGCCTTAAAATTGGTCTTGGTTTTGAGTGTTTTCTGAGGCTATACATATCAGTTGTCTTCGGCTTACTCAGGGATTTTTATTCCTCTCTTTAAATGTCAAATAATGAAAATATTTTTGTATTATTTAGAAAAACTTTCAGACCTCAAAGAGCAAGATATATATAGATATATTTGGGTTTGCAATGCAGTCTATAACTTGGTGTCAAACTATTCCCCTTAAGAATATTTTAGTACTTGAGATTATCTTTACTTAGTGGATTAATTTCCTTTATTTTCCTGGTTCTGTATAAATGTGAGAGATATTCTTACAGTCTTTGTAGCTGTTTTCACTCTGCCATGTTTGCCTTTTTCAGTTTTTAACTAGAGTTCAGTAAGATCTGAAATAAAGATACTAGAATAAAGAAGATAAAAGGGAAGATAATAGATCTGCACTTACTTCTATTCAGACAGTATGTCCTTGTGGATGGAGAAGAGGAACATACAACTCAGCTTCTACATTATCATTTCATCTAGGCCATTTTGATTTTATCAGAACAGATTAAATCAAAGGGAAATGGTTCTTCATTTTCTATACAGAGCAGAGACATCTTTGACCTTGTAAAGATGAGTGAATCTGTGCTTTTTCTGTAGAGAAAAAAAAGGAATTACAATAATTTTTGCAATTAATAATTTTGTAATTGCAAGGAATTACAATACTTTGTTCTGTAGAACAGGATAAATGTTCAAGAACCAGGCATAATAGGGATATGGTAGTCTTTTTCCATCTGTATAAAAATACTCCCACTTGGAAAGTACACAAATACAGTTTTTATTAATATTAGATAACCTACTGAAGCATGAGAAGTAGCTCAGTACAAAGCTTCATTTAGTTAAACATTAGCTTTTAAGCAACTCATCACAGCAAACCTTATATGTATCAAAGCCATGTCATTTGTTTTAAAAACATTAATTTCTTCCTTTGAAAGAAACTAAATGAACTTTATAAGGAAATTATGTAAGTGTATTGTGTTTTTTGTAACTACTCGAAAGAAACCATCAGGCTGTTCTACTCCATGTTTATTAGCAGAAAACTTCATCAGGCAGCTGTATTAACCTGCTAAGGCAGATTCCACACTACTGTATGCTGATCATCATGGTCATTGTGTTTGCTTTCACAACAGTTGATATTTAAGATTATTTATCTTTGTGCAAGGATGTTGCTCATCAGTGCTTGTGTTCAGACTAGGAAATGCTTAAATCCATTCTACACTAGCCTTCTGTTTCAAGCTCGCTGGGGCTGGATTTGCCTGTGTGCTCAGTCCTGTGTGCAGGCACGCAGTCAGAGCTGGGGCTCTCCCCATGGTGCTGTGGCTGTGTGTTCCCCATCCTGCTCCTGCTGGGAGGGCTGGCTGGACACACCACCCCCCAGGAGCTGTTGTCTCTTTCTCCACTATGCAGAATTCAGTTGTATTTCAGTACTGGGGTCAAGTCCCAGGGCTACTCGGCCATATCAGCAGCAGGATCATTTTCTGTCCTGTGGCATCTCAGAGCATAGTTAGGTATATGTACAGAGTTTATCCAGGAGCTTGTGGCTAGAAAATAAGTGTGCTTTTCATTATGTAAATCTATTAGCCAGTGAGAGTAATAGGCTGAGTTGGAATACAAGCAAGAAGCAGAAAAACAATTCCAAGTAGCTTTGTGCTGAGCTGACCCATCAGGCTTAGTTCTATACAAAAAAGTCAATGAGTCTTCAGTTCTCACCACCTCTATAATAAACAGCATATCCCTGCCTGCTCAGTGTCACTAAAGTACAGTGCACTTTGAGTGATCTATTATCTTCCTTTGAGGCAGTGCAAATGTGTAAGGGAAGAGTTTGTGTTTGGTTTTGATGCTCCTAATGCTGACTTCGGAACTCTTCCTGATGTGTTAAGGGTTTTTGTAATTTATGCCTATTTATTCATTATAAAAGTTTTACTTTATTAAAAATATTCATTTGCAGGGACTACTGCCAATTTTAAGTAGAAAGCATTTTGGATCACCGTCAGGTATTCTTTTTAGCCAAGAGGCTTTTTGCTCTTCCAAAAACTGTCACAGTTTGTGTGATGTTAAATGGTGTGTAGGTGGGGCAGTAATTCTACCAGAGGATATAAATTCACCAGTGATGGAATGGTTTCTTACGGCCATTAGATATGAGAAACTGTTTAATATTCAGTGGCCAAATAGATTGCCATGCAAATTGTTGGTTGGTTTGTTAGATTTTTTTTCTTTTAATTCAGTTGTGTTATTTTGTTTCTTGAGCAAACCTTACATCATCATTTTTTGTATGCTAATTGTACAGATTCAAGTTGTGGATAAGAACCACAGATTGCTGTTACTGTTATAATCTATATTAGATCTCTGCTGATGGAAAGAATCCTACATGAGGAAACTATTAGATAATTTCTTACTTTCTTTTAATTTTTAAGCCTTATACTTGCAGTGAGTCAGCTTCATTCCTGACATCAGTCACAGCCCCATTAAACCAGAGAAAACTATTTTTATGGCAGTGTTGAATTTGGTCACAAATACTTTTTATAAAACATCTGGAAGCGTGTTGATAGCCATGGAAAACCTGGTTCACTTCTTAAGAAGTGCGAACTACTATGGAGCCACTCCTCTCATTGCAGAATGATGCCAATGTGTTTAGTAAGCACAGGAGAAGGAAGGAGTTGGGAAGAATTGCCAAACAACATTCTCATTAGAGCAGATTGTCAGGAGAGGGGATATTAGCTTTTAATATAATAAAGAAACCTTAATGCTTTCAGTCACTAATAAAATTAGAAACAAAACTCAAAGACAGTGTTAAATAACATTTCTTCAAATTCTGCTTTCTTTAGTGTAACAAATAGCAGCACACTGCAAGAAATGGAATTGCAGCTGTTCAGTATTTTTAGGACTTAACACACAAACTTGAGGGTGCACAACATCTAAAAAGTTACATTGCTGATCTATTTGGTAGTTTATCTTGCTACTGTTCCATGAAAAACCAGCTGAGCCTTGATTCGATTGAAGTCTTTCAATGTGTTTTCATTGTTGTTACAGCTTGAGTACTTAACACTCCAAAACATTTTTGTAATAAAACTAACAAATGCAGTTGCTTGCAGACTGAAGCTTCCTCGCTGATTCTTCCTTACTTTTCTGTGCATAAGAGTTCAGGAACCATATGTTCTCTCTGCAGTAAGGAACGGACTGCACATATTAGGCAGTTAATCACTGATGCTTCTCTTCTCTTGGCCTAGTAGTGAAATGCCATAAGGTAGGGAAATGAAAACTGATCTTAAGAGTGCATGTTCTGATTTCAAAGTTAAAAATGTGTGATAAGTTCTAATTACTCCATAGCAAAAAACAAATACATACATTCTGAAACATAATTCCAGCTGTTAATTTATAAATCTGTCTGTATAACACGATAGTCATAATAGTGATGCATTTATTAAAATATGCATATTGTGCAAAAGAAAACCTTTTTTGGTGCTTATTTGGCTTATCAAAACATGAGAAATCAATCAGAAGTGTTTGGATAGATTAAAGTCAGAAGAGAAGCTTATTGTGTAAAAATATTTGTTTAGCATTAATGTGAATTTTGCACGTCTTAAACACAATTGCATGCCAACCCCATTCAGTTTTCACCTGGTTGAAAATTTGTCAGACTGAAAACAGTATTTTTGAAATTTTTAACTTACTGTCACAGAGCATGATGTTACTAACACAATGCCACAATTACCTCATTTTTAGAAGGAAATATATTTACAGAATTCAGAGAAGCTGTTCAGATGTTTTAAACTCATCCTGTAAAACTATGATGCAGTGAGAAAACATCTTCATGCCTTATGCAAGCTCCGGGTGAGCAGATGGATTCAGTCTTTAGTCATGACCTATGTTTTTGCATAAAAAATGCACTCTTAAAGAGTTTTTCATGTCAATTTCCATCCTGCTGCTTTGTGTCCAGAAATTGCAAGGACAGGGATAGATTTACATTTCACTGTTTACCACCTCATAATAAATTGTTTACCATGTTTCCATTCTTACACACTTTGTTTCTATGCTCTCCTTCTCGTTCTAAATTTCATAATTTGAAACTGACTTGTGAAAATGGCTGATGATCAAATTTGACCTGTAAAATGTGATCTCATAAGAAGTTGCTTCATTAATGCTTTGCTGAGATATAAGCAAAATATTACTTTTGTTATATTTACATTACTTAAAAGCAAGATGCTGAAATCTCTTTTTCTTCAGGGCTTTTAATTTTGAATTTTTAAAAATTTACTTAAACAGCACAGTAGTCTTTGTTATATAACTAACCATCTGAGTACAAAATAACATTTTCGGGTATTTGTTAATTCTTGTCACTATGGTAGAGATGAGAATAGTGTTGAAAAAAAGAAAAAATTATCTCTGAGGACTACAAGCTGAATTTAATTCCATGACAGTTCAATGAGATGTCTTCCCTTGCCCCCATCTCTTCATATGGGTATTTTAGGGTGAAGGGTTCCCTTTAAAATAGGTTTAATTTGAATGGCAAGGGGTGAGGGTAATGAGATAATAGATCACATCCTTTTTAGTGTACAGGCTTCTGGCACAACTAGGGTGCTGGCCAGACACTGTGGATTCATTAAGAAAGCAATTTCTAGTTCTGCATTTAGGCAGCATACAAGCTAGATGCATCAGTGATGGGAACTTTTTGTAGTATATTTATGAGATGACTAAGAACTTCTAAAAACTGGAGGAAGGCAATGCCCATGAAAACAACACTTGAATGCCAGTATTTAGTGTTTTGTATAATGAGGGATTTTAAATGTGTAAGTGCCTTATTGCGTGAAACAAATGAAAGGTGTTCATACCCCTCAACAGAGCAATGTGGGAATTCCTGTTCTGTGGACTCCTACAGTTACATTAAGCCAAAATAATGAGTATTAGTTTGTTGAGAAAGTTGACAAATGTTATATTAGGGAAGAAGTTAGCCTATCATAAAAGTAATCTGTCATGCTTATTTTAATTCTGATGATCTCATTTCTGTGGGTTTTTTTAACTTGCTCTTTGCTCCCATCCCTCCCCCTGACTTCCATCTTCCTTTAGACTTCTGCAGAAATGCATCATAAGTTGTTAGAGTAAGTCTGGCTCCTCCATCATAAGAAGCCATGAGTTTTCAGCCACTGAAAGAGATGCAGCCTGTTGGAGGGGAGAATTAAGCACAGCCTGTTGTGGCTGTACCTGCCAGCTCAGGGGCTCACTCATGCCTTGTTCACACTAATTGTTGGAGGTGGAAGCACCAAGGAATATGGCACATGGAGGTCCACTGCAACTAGGCTGGGACTTAAAACAGGTTGAGAGCGTTGCACTGTTATCCAACTGGAACCTAATGTATCATGTAAATACAAGTTGGTAACTCCTCTGGGGTGGGTATCTCGGTGGACAAAACCATCAATCAAGATGGTGGCACAGCTCTAGGATCTCTGCCCAGCCCTTCACTGCAGGGTGGGAGGTGTGATCTGGAAAAGTATTGCTCATTTTGCCATCTTCTGATAGCTTCAAAATGGGTGTTGTGGGGTGTATTTCTTCTTATTTTGTTTTCCAGAAGACAGTGGAATTTCACCCTTTAGGTTCTAAACTTACTAAAGGATCTGTTTTTTCTTAGTAACATTGATGCCACTGTTGTCCATCTATTACTGAAGTCAGGAATAAACTAATTTTTAAAACTACCTTGAATTTCATGAGCTTATGGTAGCAATTATCTGTCAAAAATGAAGTGTAAAAGGTAATTATCAGAAGGAAATTCAGTTAATGGGGGGGTAAGAAAAAAATTATGCTTAGAAGATCTTATTTTTTATCGATTCATGATCACAAGATGGTTTTAATATGTTCAATTTCCTCCACTGAGCATTTGTGAAGGAAAGCAGGAGAAATTAAGATGAGTATCCCTTTGAACCTTTTATTTTCCTGAAACTCTTGAGTTTTTCAAAACTGTAGGAGGGGCTTTTTTTCCACCCTAGAGTTACTAATTGGTAATATAGCTGTCACATACTGTGAACACTAACTGCAACTGTTTAGTCAGGATTCAGCTTGCATATCTAAAGGTTTTGGTGATAAGGAATTTGATTTAGAGCCATAACATTTAGAGCCACTGCAATAAAATTATAAGTGACTTATTGCATATCTTAATGACTTCTATTTCAGCATTATCTCAAAATGTAAAAATGTGATCCTTCTATAATCCATTACATAGAAGATGCCATGTGTCAAAATACTCCTTCAACCTTAAGAGTTAGTTTATTTTTACTAGTTATTTCCTTAAATGATTTTTTTTCTCTCCTAGAACCAGCATTCACACAACCAAAATGCTGATACGATTTCCCCTTTGTCTTGCATTTAGCTAAAACTATATTTTCTGTTGCCTCATATTGCAGCAATGGTCTTTATGCTGTAATAATTTGATAAAATACTCAGTAGTCTTGGGCAATATTTTACAAATAATTCATCCTCAAGTATTGGTATTTTAAATGTATGCCAATAATCACTGTTGAGTGTGCTACCTATGTGGCTGCTTTAGTTCATGTCAGTGTTTTGTAAGGATTATTTCTTGCTGCCCTCTTCAGAGTGCCTTTAGGAGGTCTAGAAAGATGGTTCATTGAAGTCTTCTGTTGAATCTACCATAGTAATGTCTGATCTTTAAACTTGTCCTGATGAATGTATAACTAAAATCTTGTTCTTTAAAAAGCTATAGTAGACACAGGTTGTATATGCACATGTACATGCATGGATACAAGGGAAGGTATTCTGCCAATGTTTGTCCTGCTGGACAGGACCTTTCGAAAGTAAGTGAATTTTTTAACAGTTTTATTTTCAAGATGTTACCTCACTAGTATTCAGTAGTAGATATGTCTCTGTATTGCTTCACTTTGCTAAATACAATCACGGTAGGCAGTTTAATTTTTAAAAGACTCTGCGATGAATCTGGTGTTCGTATGAGACTGAATTTCGTAAGACAAAACTTACGGTACTTTGTTTCCTTTAAAGGCATTCCTTTCACTTACTCTGACATCCAAGCCCCTGTTAGCAACAGACTGAAAAAGTGCTTCCCCATGATGAAATGGAAGAATGTAAAGTAGTATTTGTACGCACTCCACCCATCTTAGAATCAATATTCAGAAATGGGGGTGGGGGGCAGTGGATTTGATTAATTGTGGGGAGACCTGCATTGTAGAGTTCGTTCACTTGCACGCAAGGGGTTTTACAATGTCACCTAGTAATGTCTACCTAATAAAGTTTTGAAAAAGAAAAATTAAATTGCCTGAATGTTTAACTCTTTCTTTAAGCAATTCTATGTGTGAAGGATGGTTGACAATCTCCAAGGAGTCTTGCTTAAACTTGTAATACTTTTTATGATATTTATATAATCTTTAAAAAAATCACACTAAATAATTTAAACTTCAGAATCTTCGTATTCTCAAATTCTTTACATTGCATTAGAGTCACTTCACTCCTTAGGTGCTGTAACACTGAAAATGAAAGCAGAGGTTAAAAACCAGTTTACTGTGGTGAATTTTTTAATATAAAATGTTCCCTGTTGTGTAGTGTCATCTCTGGCTACTGCTTTCAGTTTTAAAAGCATCCTAATATGCAATACGGAATTTTACCTTCTCATGAAATGTTAAAATGTTAGCTTAAAATAACCAAACACAAAATGAGGAGAAGATTGCTGGAATCCAATTTTTCCATTCCCTTTTTTATGACTACTTCATAAAGCTTTATCACTTTCAAAGGGTTTCAGAGAAAGCAGTCTGTAGCTGTAAACTTGAAATAGGTAACTCATTAATTCAAAGAGTTGCCTCTTTTCTCTGGAAAGGAACTGTGTTCAGTTTCCTTACTAGATAAGCTGTCAGTATTGATGGAATGTGTTTTCTGATGTGTTGGGGATTTTTGCACATTCATGAACAGGCGCACAAGGTATCACCATTACGTACACTTTGTTTCTGTAGAAAATAAAGCTGAAAACCAATTCCCTGCCAAGAAATACTCAGCAAAAATCTTGAGGCTTTGTCCCTCTGGTGGAGAGAAAATTTTTCAGCCCTCTCCCCAGGCCCCTCCAAAACAGTCAAGATTTGCAACAAAATGTCAAGGACATCATAGCAGAGGTTCCTTATCTGCAGGATTTCTAGCATGCAGTATGCAGCAATGGAAGGGTAGTCTGCAGGCCAAAGAAATCAATAGCCCTAGAGCTGAAACTGAAGTTAAACTAACTTCTCAAATGCAATCTCAAACTGTTTGACAAAAGACAGACAGCAGACTTTGATTATAAGCATGGTATTTCCCCAAGTAAATAGGACTAATGTGCTCCGCAGAGATTACAGATACAGAATTGTAATCTGTAGATTCTCCCCTTCAGCTGATTGACGTGTCCTTTTGAGGGTTTTCATGATTTGCTTAGTAATTTGGCTTGAGCAGTGAAATGAGTCACTGTGGGGTATGTGAAATACTGAATTAGACTTAGCAACCATGTAAACCTGTTATGCTTCTAAAAGGTCAATACAGCTTTTATGAAGGAGTCCTGTCTTATCAACCACAAAGTTTATTGGCAGGTCAGCAAGTTCTGTAATTCCTAGCAACAGTCTCAAATTGCCCTAGACATGGGCTAAGAAGGAGGATCTCACACGGACGAGGTGGGTATAGTATGATCGGAACATACAAATTGATTGTAGTAAATAGCTTTTGCCGTGTAGGGAGGATGTTACTTGAATTCTGCAGAGATTTGTGTTTGACTTTGCTCTTGAACATATTTGCAAATTATGTAAGAAAAAGGTAAGCAATGGGGTAATAAACAATCTTGAGTTACCTGGGAGTGTAGAGATAAGAGTTAGTTACAATAATCAAATAAATGGGGTTTGGACAACAACAAAATAGAAGTAGGTAGGTTCTTTGCATGGAATGATATGACTGATGGATGTTGGTGATTGTGCTTGTACCAAAGGTCTCTAAGTGATACAGGAAAGACAAAATAGTCATCAGATGGGATCTGTAACAAAAAAAGAAGGGTGAATCTTAATGAAACAATGAAAGACTGGTGAAGATTCGTGCCAAAGGATATTGTAAAAGCTGAGAGCTGACATGAAAACTGGAGCAATTACAGGAGAGAAAGTGGTGGCAAGTTAATGTATAGAATACCCAGTTTGGCTCAGAAAGTCTTTTGAGTAAAAAATGGAAGCCTGAACTGTAGTAGATGGTAGTATTTGTTTGCAGTATTTTGCATTCTCCCCCAGATACCTGGTTTTATTTACTGTCAGAGAGACTATTGGGCTCCCTGAAGCATTGCTCTGTCCCAGTATTTTTAGGTCATTTTCTTTTAATTGGAATTCCCTAGGTAGGGATTATGTTGTAGTGGATCCCAGCAGTGATCCAATGAGAATGGGAGGGATATGGCCTCTTCCATCCTACTTCACCATAGAAAGCACTCTGCCATGGATGAAATGCTGATGGGTAAGATAGGGGTTTGCAAAGTTGTGAAGTGGTGCAAATGTGTCCCCTTTGTGTACTGTTCTCACCATCAGCTAATTTTTTTCCACCTGTTCTGAGCAATGCTCTTGCCTCAACTAATTCCCACCTAGCTTGTCTTCTTACTCTCTCTGGGATGTTTTCACAATCATCTAATCCTTTCCCAGGCTATTTTCCTCCTCTTCCTTAATAGTTCCCTTACTGGAATACTGAAATAATCTGAAGCTAAGATTTGCTGTTGTGATCCTCTGAGAGTGTTGTATGCATCCAAATCTCTTTTCTATGCTGACCCAGACTTTGACTCCTTGACCAATTTGGACATAAATGAATAACACTACTTCTCTAGAACTATCTCTTTCTAAATGGCATGCCATTTTAGGTGTCCCTTACCCACTTTTGTCTGCCTTCTATTTCATTAATCCCATTTTATTTTGTAAATTATGTTTGCTCTTTTGTTCTCTTTCATACTAAAGAACTGCTGGACAGTCTCTCAAAACTCCAAACAGGTAAGAGAAAAAGTGCAGCAAATCAAAATAAAATTACAATGGCAGAAAAGCAGCACTCTGTGATTAAATTGGACTCTGTAGAGATTCCCCTGCCTGATAATTGTACACTCCTCATTTTGATTTTTTGTTTTGTTTTGTTTTGGTTTTGTTTTTTGGGTTTTTTTTTTTTTTGGTTGGTTGGTTTTTTGTGTTTTTTTTTTGTTTTATTTTTTTTGGTTTTTTTTGGTTTTTTTTGTTTAGCATGTGCATGACGCATCTAAAGCATTACCTGTGAACCTGGTTTGGGTGTTTGGTTTTGGTTTGGGTTTTTTTTTTTTTCCTTGGGGTTTTTTGGGGGGATGAGGGGACCATGGGGCTGGGGTGGTTTTTTGTTTGGTTTTTGTGAAGGAATCTGTATGCACCTACTGGCTGATGGGGGATCGCCCTTCCCTGAGGCTGAAGCCAGCTGAGAGAGGATTTTGATGATGATGCACAGCTTCCCAAGTCACACAGAGTCTGATGGATAAAGCATTATTCCAGTGCCTGGGCCTGGCACCTTTCGCTGCCTTCATTCCCTGGGGCAGGAGCATGGCCAGTTCATATCCCTGACTGTCCAGCCCTTTCCTGCCTAAGAACTGCCTTGTAGATTCTCTTCTTTTAACTTATACCTTATTGAATAACAGTAATGGCAGGCTCCAGTCATTGGTACATCAGCCCAGAACACTTCACGGAGCAGAAAATGGTGTCTGGGAGGAGTGGTGGGAAGGACACATGTCTGCAGGGGTAGTATGGTGTGGCACTTCTCTCCCTCTGCCCCAGCCTGCTCCAGGCATCTCTCCACAGCTCTCCCTGCTTCTTGCTTTTAACTTTCTTATTTTCAAACCATGTCTATTTTTACCTTTAATTTGATCACATGTTTGTTATTTATTAAAAAATACTTTCAAAGACATGGCTTCATTTGAATTTCATTTGACTTTTATGAAGTGATGGACAAGTGAGAGCTAATAATAAATGGCTTAGTGACAAACCTTTGCCAAATCAAACAAACTTTAATTCAACAGAGCTTTCCAGTAACGCCTTCAGTGTTTCAGACCTTCTGTGTCTGTTGCTGCCTTTTTTTCTCAAATTCCTTTACAACAAGCACTCTATGTCAACACTAGCCTTTTGATGCTATTTTTAACAAACAGATTACTTAGATTTCAGGCAACATTGATCCTCCATTTAGCTATCATTTATTTATGTATTGTAATCTTGAGTTAGCTCTTTTATGGCTTTGAACCTTAGAGATGATTGTAGCGATTTTATCTCTCCCGTAGCAGTAAGACAAGATAGACAAAGGCTGACTTTTCCTCTCCCACAAAGGAGCATTCAGGGACTAAACATGGCTGTCAGACTTGTACTTCATAAAAATCAACCTTTGTGGGGACCCCTTGTCAGGCTGATGGTGGATAAGTGGAGCAGCTGTCTCTGTTCATTCACCTGACAACCTGTCAGATGAGTTCTCCTCAGAAAAAAGTGGCTGAATGGGAACTGTGGTTGTTGCTTTGGTGGCAGCCTGTCCTGAGCTGCCATTTTCTCCAGCTATTTGGGTAAGTGTGGGGTGTGTGCATGGGAACTTCAGCAGGTCCCAGGGCCCTGGATTTGGTGTGTAGGGTGCTGGCTCTCCTGAGCCACTGGTCCAGTCAAGTCATAACAGAGCCCTGCACATCCCAGTCTTGCTACTGGAAGACATTACAGGACCCAGTCCTGTCAATGTGCATAAAGGTAACCTGTTACTAAGTATAATTTTTTAAACTATCATCTTTTCATAGACCTAGCAACATCCTTCAGCACAGAGTTTTTCTGCCTACTGTAAATGAAGGCAACAAATATTTCCTATATTAAGACAGAATTTAGAAAAATGCATTTACATGTTTCAGTTTATGTGTATGCATATGGTATGAAAGCTTTTGCTCTCTTACTTTTTTTTAAAGTATGTATGTAATATGTAACAATTTATGTTATAATGTAATAATATATAAAATTATATATATATATATATGTGTGTATATATATATATATATATATATATATATATATATACATATATTTAACCATCTGAAATACAACAATGGTGAATGCAGGGTCCTGTGCCTGGGGAGGAATAACCCCAGACACCAATATAGGCAGAGGGCTGACCTGATGGGAAAGCAGCTCTGCAAAGAAGGACCTGGATGTCCTGGTGGACAACAAGCTGCCCACGAACCAGCACTGTTCCCACGTGGTCAGTGGTATCCTAAGGTGCATTAAGCAGAGCATTCCCAGCAGGTTGAGGGAGATGATTCCCCCCCTCTATTCAGCCCTGGTGAGGCCACATATGGAGTGCTTTGTGCAATTCTGGCCTCCTCAGCACAAGCTGAGGAGCTGAAGCTCCTGCAGCAGGTCAAGCTGAGGGCTACAAAGGGGATTAAGGGACTGGAGCATCTCTCTTATAAGGACAGGCTGAGAGAACTGGGCCTGTTCAGCGTTGAGAGGAGACAAGTGAGAAGGGGGGACCTCATCAATGTCTGTCAGTATCTGAAAGGAGCGTGCCAAAAGAATGGAACCAAGCTCTTGGTGGTGCCAAGCAATGGGGCAAGAGGTAACAGGCAAAAACAGATTCATAGGAACTTCCACTTGAATATGAGGAAGAATTTATTCACTGTGCAGGTGGCTGTGCACTGGAACAGGTTGGCCAGAGAGGTTGTGGAGTCTCCCCCACTGGAGATGTTCAAGAACCATCAGGACACGATCATGTGCTGTGTGCACTAGGATGACCCTGCTTTAGCAGAGAGGTTGGACCAGATGATCCATTGTGGTCCCTTCCAATCTGACCCATTCTGTTATTCTGTGATATCTTCTCATCTATGGGTAGATAATAACAGCAAACCAACAGCATTATTCATTCCTTGCTGGTTTGTCATGCAGCATAACAAAAGAACTGCAATAAAGTGATTTACCTGCCTGTTTTATTGTTCATGTTCACCTCTAGGGCTTTTTTTATTATTACTCTTTTGCTAATTTGCTTATCTCAATGGCATTCTTTGGCACTGAATTATCTGCATTCCAATGTGCAAATGTATTTCTTTGCTTTAGTAATTGCCTTTTTATATAATGATTTTCTACCTCCTTTAAGATAAGAACAAGGTCCTGGAAGATGGTTGTTGATTTGAATTTGTGTATCTTAAAAAGTGAAGCGAGAACTAAAAAAAGTTTTTGTAGTTATAAAGACGATAGCAAAATAGGAGTACCAGATAAAGGAAAACTGCTGGCATGAAGGCACATCTGACGAGAAATGTACGTTGTTTATGTTAGAGACTGACCACATTAGACTGATGTACCCAAAAACTTTTATAAAACTCAGTGATTAAAAGCAGAGTCCTGTCATTGTTTCTGCTGGCTACTGAGCTTGTTAGGCATACCATATTTAAAATTAAAATTAGCTGTTCCATGAATGGGAAAACAAAAGGTCTGTTTCCTTTTGAATTTATTTTCTGTGCCCCTCTATTATAACCTGTCTTCACCTGGTACAGCCTATATGAACTTACCTCTCCCTGTTAAATGTCTCTGCTCTGCCCAGTGTTCCCTAAATTCTTACATGGTGCCTTCTCCCCATCTCTATCTAAGGAAGAATTATCACATGCTCTACCTTTTTCCAAAACACGTAGGTGCCAGTTGATCATCTACTAGAACTGTGATGGTTACCAGACCAATTTCCAGGAGCTGTCAGGCAGGCTGGCTGCCCATCAGGAAGTGGTGACTGGGTGCTTCACTCTTTTTCCCAACTGAAGCACTCCTACTTCAGTTGCCTTTGTCCCGGTACTGATTTTCAAAAATCCTATTTGAGCGTGGTTGCTCTAGGCCATCACACAATGTAGTGTTCTAAGCCTCATTTCTTTAGAATCCCAGGAAAAAATGGAGATTTTCATATGTGCAGATGTAAGGCTTTCCCTTTAATTTCAATGTGAGATTTAATTTTTTGAACATTAGTATTAAAGCACAGCAATGGTAATTAGATCATGGAAAGTGAGTGAGCTGTATGTTGGACAATGCTACTTGAAGTAGGTATGAAAAAGTATAAAGATGAGAAGAGGTACATGGACAAACACAGAACAAATTCTGGAGCTAGGAAGAGAAATTAAAAAGTACTGATAGAGATACTGATACTGATATTTTGACCAGATATTTCCTGGCTATGGAGACTGTTTATTTCTTCAAGTTGTGAGTCTGAATCTACAAAGAATTTCCAGCAAAATTTTTCTGTAACTGGAATTTTCTAATCTTCTGGTGCTGTGTGTGCCACCAGCCAAACAAATGCTAGGGAAGGGTATTGAAAACTGCTAATAAAAGTAAATAATATTTGTTTTTTTTTTTTGTTCAATGCAATAAATTATTTTTACATTTTAAAAAATGTGGCATTTATATAACAAGTGAAAAAATAATTAGCAAACTTAACTTTAAATCATCACAGTTGTGCAGAATAAAAAAAGCCATGGATCTACTCTTTTGTTAGTTAGATTTATTCTGTAAATGGTCTAGCCTAAAATATTTCAGAGTTGTGATGTTTTGGATATTTTTTAATAGTAAAAAAGCTGTTTTAAAAGGATGTCAAATTCTAAGAACTTGTTAAAATAGTTTCAAGTTACTGCATGTCTGCTAAGCTTAACTGTGTGCTTTTATCCTTCAGTTTATCATTTTGTTTAGGCCATGCAGTTCAACAAAGTCTGTCTTCTTACCTAGATAGATGCTAAAACCAGGAAGATAAAGAGTTCACTTTCAAAGTCCTTTTTCTGTATATAGGTACATTATATATTCCATATAAATTATTATTATCATTATAATGGTCATCATTATCATTATATATTACATATATAGTTTGATATAAACTAAATGTGGGAAAAGCTTTCTTATTCAGTCTGGTTATATTGGCAAATATATGAAGCCTTAGGAGACAAAGCACTTCATTTTGCTAAATCTCTCACATTCATACCCACTTATTTTATTGACAGCCCACCGTGCCAGAAGAGGGACTTGATCAACTGAGTTAAGAGACGTGGCATTACATGTATTGTGCATTAATGGTTTACATCACATTTAAACAGTGTTGTAGGACATGTTCTTCTGTGACCAGGCATTTAAGAAATTTGTGCAGGAGTTAACAAAAGTTAAAAATTATCTTGGAGAAGAACAGCACATCAAGCATATTCATTATTATTAATCAAATTAAGGCATTTTTATGAGACTTTTTCATGTAATGAAAAGGAAAAAATTCAGCAATTTCACTTAAGAATATTATACACTTTTCTCATGAACACAAAACTAAATTGGACTACACATGGTGACTAGAGTGCTGTTCACAAAAGGCATTGAAATGGGGTAGGGTCACTATATGACCAATCTCAGTGGATTTGATGGATGCAAGCTATTTTTGAAAAGATGCCATGTACTTGGGAGCCTAGCATCAGCCTTATGTGTTTGAAAAATCCTGCCCAAACTTCTGTATTAAAGGGCAAGGAACTGCTTGAAAGTGGGTGGTAGAAGCACACATCTTTGAAAGATTTCTGCAAAATAATGGGCTATAATTACATTTTCAAAATTCAGTTTAGCCTGATGCATGCTCTCCATTTTATTGTTCATTGAGTTCAAAGGTAGTTGAAGTTAGCATTACCTCCCATGGAATGTAAATGAGACCAAATCCAATTCACCCTGAATAATCAGAATCTTTCTAGAATGACTACTAGGAGCCAGGAAAGGTTTTTAGATAGGAGTTATGTAGCACCAACTAGGAATAAACAAGCATAACAGTCAAGGCCAGCTGAAAATGGCCCAGCATTTTTAGAAGGTGAAAAAGCAAATTATGTAACATTCCATTATCCATTCTAAAAACTGGTCTTGGCAGACAGATTTTTTTAGAGTGATATGTTCAGATGTTATGTCTAAAATTATATTTTTAGGTAAATTATACATGTCTGATGTAGATGATTGCATGTCTGGACATACTGCTTTCAGCAAGAAGGTGATAGCAGTTTGAGGTTGACTTTGTGGAATGCTATCAGACACCAAGTGTGCAAATTTCTATCTGAATGCATTCTTAATCACTATTATATATATTTTTTAAGATTATTAATAGATTGACCTGAGAGACAATAAGGCAGATGGCTGACTTCTTGCATGGAAACATTCAGTTAATGAGATGAATGAAACTTTTACCATAAAACACTAAATATTTTCTTCTAAGCACTATGATCTCAAGCTGACAACTTCCATTTGGAACTAAAGCAAAAGGAGTGTGGTTTTCAGCAGAAAAGTATTCAGCAGATAAAAAAAAAAAAAAAAAAAAAAAAAAAAAAAAAAAAAAAGAGTGTGTTAATAGCCAGACTGAGATTGTAGATGATAAATACTTTTTTCAGTCTCACAAATGCATTTTTTCATTATCTCTCTCTCCCACATACGATTTGACAGACCACTTACATTTTAGTAAACTGATCTCTCCACTGATCATAAATATCCTCTGTTTTGCTACCAAAGGGCAACATATTTGCTTCCAATTCTTGGCCTCTCACATGTCATTTTTCTAACAGATTTTCAGTCCCTTTCAGTTGGAAGTGTCAAATATTTCACATCAGACTGTGAATGTTAGGACAGCACAAAGAGAACAGTGAGGCAGATTTCTGATCCCCCAGACCCTGTAATGTTCTCCTAGTAGCTCACAACAGCGTTCCTGAATCAATACCTGGTCCTTGGGAACTTGTGACAGCAGCTGTGCTGGATCAAACAAAATCTGGTAACACACAACTTGAATAGTGTCAGGGCTTTTAAGCACTCTTGGAGGATCTGCAGAATGTGCTGGGGAAGAAGTGGTATTTTTTGTGTTTTGTTGGCCTTACAGGTATTTTAAAATGAAATTTTCCAATAGCTTTTAAACAAATGCAGATTTTTATTAATCATGATATTCCACAGCAAGGAAGGTGCAAAGTTAGCACACATTACCTGAATCAGTATTTTCTTTTAATTTGGAATTGCCACTAGAATCCAATATGCACTGCATAGGAAGAGACAGTGAACGGTCAGCCCCTGCCCACTGCCTCCATGTTGTGAGCCTTGTATGCCCCTGCTCTATATAACATTATGTAAAATTCTTCCTGTTCTCCCTCACCCAACATCTCTTTTCCAAGCTAAAGAGCCTTAGCCTGCGAGCTGCTCACACAGCAGAAATGCTTCCAATACTTTGACTGTTCTCTGGTCCTTTTCCAGTTCTACTCTTTTTTTTTTTTTTTTTTTTTTTTTTTTTTTGAGATAGGTGGTACAGAACATAGATGAGACAAATATCCTGAATATCTGGGAAATTATGGACTCTTATAATGGCTTTCTTGTTTTTCATGCATGGATGGCTTTTTTGACTGCTATGAGTAAGGAAGTGAAAGTTCATTGAAAGTCCCACTCAAGCACCGAGGTCTCATTCCTGAGTCCTAGTTAGTCTGTACTGAATTGAGATCTGGATAGGTTGCCAGACAGGGTGAAGAGACTCTAGAATCTAGGAGATTGTTTCAATTTCTTCCTGATTAACTTTTTTCTTCCTTCTGGAAAATAAATTTAGTTCTGATGCAATTTTCTTTTTTCTTTTTTTTTAGATTATTTATTGATCCACGTTTCCTCAACTATAGACCTTTCTTTCACTTTTTAAGCCTATATATAGATATGTCCTGTCTCCTCAATACAATAATCTGAGGAATAGCTCTAATTATAGCAGTTACTCTTTCTATTTTAGTCTGCCATATCCAGCAGTGAAGAGCCCTCTTGATTACTGCTTCCAAAAGAGTTGCAAGAAACTATGCACCAGGCAGAAGCTAAATATTCTGGTAAGAGAAAATAATCTTCCCTCTAAATACCAGAAAGTGAACTTCCCTCTAAATACCAGAATATATGCCCAGCTGGGAAAGGGCTTGGGTCTTTCTCAGGCCTTTTTCACAGTTCTGGTATTCATCTCTATTCAACCAGTTTTCAAATCCTACTTGTTAAATGACTCAAAATGTTCCCCTTTCACCCATCCACTGACTTCTTATGCACCTTGAAAACTAAAGGGCAGATATTTTTCCACAAGGAAAATTCCTTTCATGTAATTTTCTCCACCCACACTAGAAAGTTAACTCATCAGAAAAAAATTCAGCCTGCCTATTGACATTGAGAACATATATGTATAGCCAAGATTGAGTGGTTTGTTTCACTTGGATGGTTTTCACATATATGTAAAACAGTAAAATAATCAAACAATGTATTTCTTATATGCAAATTATTTTCCCTCTAGCTTATATATATATATAAACACATATTCATTATTACAAATTTCAGTACTAGCTATTATATTAAAGTATATGTTGCTATGTACATTTTATATATATGTATGTGTATAATTTAAATCCTGTTAAGTATTGCCAATTTTTAATCATGTTCATCTGATTGCAGTAGGCTCACACATTAATTCTCACACACATTTAAGTAGCAGCACTGGCAACAATGCTGTATTGAACTGTATGTGCAACTGTGGTGTGGCAATGTATGCTAATAAATCCTTCCCACCATAGCTGACCTAAGATTAGGACATATCTGTTTATTAGCTGGGAATGCACATTTACATGTCAGGGCGTGTCAGAAGTGCTAGGCTGAAACCAGGAGCCCATCCCAGCTAAACAGGTGGGTGCTAAAAGTGAGAATTGGAAAGAGGAGTGATAACAGTTGAGGTCTTGCCACAGAACAGACAGAAATGTTCTTTCAATAGAATAGTGTGAATTGAATTTTTAATTACTATGTGCTCTTTTCAGCACAACAGATGAAAAACTGGAACTGAGCAGCTGGAAGCATGAACTGTTTTCCAGGAAAAACCTGCCTTGAAAAGTGCTTTGTGAGCATGTTGGAGCTGGAGAGGCAGATGTGTGATTTCACATTTTGATTCTAATTGTGCTCTAACAAGCTTATGTATTCAAGTTCTTGGGTTGGAGCACTGGCTGAGGACAGGCACTGTTTAATATTATTCAATTAGACTTTTGTGAATCAAATTAAAAATACAAAAGTAGCAGATAGATGCCATGCATAATAGTAATGAGATTATTATGCAAACACCTTTTGCAAATACTCTAAAAATTGTATAAGTTTTTGGCATTTTTGAACATAGCTTCTGACATCAGCATCTCTCTCTGATCAGAAGCTAACCAGGAGATCAGAAATTAAGCAAGAGTGAAGATGATTGCAGAGACATGGCTGAGACACTTCTACTATAGCACAGATGTCAGAAAGTGTAGCTAAATCCCTTTGCCCATCTGCAGTAAGTCACACGGCATCTTTCACAGGACTGGTAGTAATTGCCCAAGTGCATGGAATGGTGCCCACTCAACACCTCGGTTTGTGCCTGGGTGTAACTCCCTTGCAGCTCAACAGCTTCCTAACATCTTCAAGGTGTCCTTGAGATAGATGCCTTCTGCAGTTTCCCTCCTTACACTTTTTCATTCTGCATTTATCATACCTTTCAATTTCCCTTTGCAAATCAACCTTGATGTAGAATTTTCTCCCTCTTTCATATTCTCAGAAGGAACCCACAGACCTTGTTAAGCATATAGCCTCCATAAGCATACAGCCCATCCTTGTGGGCTGTAAAGGAGACCTGCACAGAATGTTTACTGCAACTTCATCATTAACTTCATTTCCCTTAGGGAAATTAGTATTCAGAGGAGTCTGTAAACATACAGCATGTTGTTCATGTCCATCCATAAGCAGAGCAAGCCAGTGGAGGTCTTTCCTCTCTGCCCTAAAAAATGCTATGTGCAAAAGGTTAGCAGTAGCCACACATGGGCAATCTTCTTCTTGTAACTTCTCCAATGTCAGTCACACTACACCAAAATGTCAACTTGCCTGTAAATTCTGCCTGCAGCCTCCTTGGCACAAGTACGTACAAGTTCCTTCTCTCACCCCACTGTCTTTCACTACACCCAAGTCCTAAAGAACAAGCACAGATCTCCACCCATATCCTTTCTAATTATTTTTCCTCTTCTGATGCTGAATTGCTGCTAAGCATTATCGTAGCTTACTGTCCTAAATATCAAATCAATCCTACCAAAATTCTCTATGCAAACCAAAGCTAAGAGCCCCCTGAACAATCTTGTGCTTGCTCTTGCCAAATTCTGCTCATGGTGATGCTATGCCAAGCACTATGAGTCAGTCACATTTCACTGCTGAGTCAACCTGCTCAGCTAATTTTATCCTGGACTCAAATATAAATGAGAGTGTTGCAAATGGCAAGGACATGATGGTGATTTGTGAAAGGAGGTGACTGTGGAGTAGACACACTGCAGGGATGTGTATGGGAAAAGGGAGCACGCTGGAGATCTGTACGTGCCTAGTTGTCCTCACCTAGAGGATGTAAACACCAAATAGCTCAACATCACAGAGACAGAGGCTAGAGGAATCGCTGGCAGATTGTGCTGATATTTAAGACACACACAAACACATACAAAATATACACAAGATACATACATTTTAAAACAATTTTCAGTGCTGAAGTTACAGTAAGTGAATTATAATGCCTAATCTTTAAATAGACCTGATATCAAATGATAAATGTATGTTTCCCATGAACAGCAAATACAATACAAGCTTCTACTTAAACTCTTTTTCAGAAGATGACCTGGTTTTAAAGTATTATTAGCTTTGATTGTGTAAATCACTTGGCACCATCAAGTGGTAAAACGGTGGATTGCTCCTTCATAGTAGTCTCAGTAATAAAAAAGGGAACAATGATGTAATTGTGTATTAGAAAGGAACCTAAAGAAACTTTTGAATATATTTTATCAAGGTTATTTGAAAAAGTTTATGAGGTTTTCTCAGGAAAAGTACTGAATTAAATGTTTTTTATTTCCAGCAAATCAAGTTGGATCTGTCATTGTTTCCGCTTGGATATATCATGGCAATCAGTTTCAGTATTTTTCAGTCTAAATTACTGAAGTTGAGTCTATTTACATGTGATCAGCATAGAAATAATGTTCACTTTAGCACAAAAGCTAGTATGAACTTTTTTATTACTCTCCTTGGTGATGTATTAAAAGAATAGTTCTATAAAATGGAAGCAGCAGTAGTAACCTGCATTGTTATGAAACTTGCTTAACTTTTTCTTTCTGGCCATTGAATAGGCTTGAATGGGGCCAGCCAGTGTTAAAAGCAGTCTGCAAAAGAGGCAACTGTAGTCAGATAAAATGAGTAGAAATCAAATACAGAATTTAAAAGAGCACAATTAAATTGGTTCTAAAATAATAACACCAACAAAGTTTTTTGCTAGGCCAAACCCAATTCTGAAATCTGAAGAGATTTTAAATTATGCTGTAATCATGCATCATTTAAATTAGTACCAGCTTTAGTACAGATAAAACTTAATATAAGCATAACTTGATCAAATAAATAATAGACCTATCTGTGGGGTAAAATGATCTATAATTATTCTGGTTGATTGTTACATAAATGTTTTTAATTTTGCCAGTGCGTGCTTATCAAATAAGGATTTAAAAAAGACCTTCTTCTTAAAAAAAAACCCCAAATCAAACCAAACCAAATAACCAACCAAAGAACCCACAAACCAACCAAAAGCCCAAAGTGGGATTCTCATAATGGGAAGGGCAGAGCATTTGCAGACTGCAGCAGACTCCTAGAAAATCAGGATGCCCAGCATCTTCCTGCAACCATAGCTTGTAACATTATGCTTTTTGTATATGTCTTGGACTTCCAAAAAAGGGGAAGGGAATTTTGAAGGGCCTTTTGTGACATCTTGACCAAATTTTAGGATGTTACATGCAGGAAATTTTTTTCAAATTGTCCTTTTTTTTTTTTTTTTTTTTTTTTTTTTTTTGCGTACTGGATGCACTTGATTGTAGTAGCTTGTCCAGCTTCAGGAAATAATGTCCTCAAAGAGAAATAGGACAGTGATTCCAGCAGTATGCAGAAGTGCACAAAACCCTCTCACTGTTTGTCCCAGTGTTAGGTTCTAGAATCCCAAGTACAAATGCAGAGAAATGTGCAGTAGTTACCAAAATGTTACTCCTTAATGATTAATCAGGACCAAAATACACAAGTGCCGTGTCGAAGTATCATAGAAGAAAAAAAGACATTTATGAGGGAACAATGGGGAGAGAGACAAGGGAGATGCATTGAGTTTCGTGACGTCTTCAATAATGTTTTGGTGTAATTCCCTTGTAGAGGCCTTGCCAGTACTCATAAGAGAGTGATTGATAGCAGCACTCTGCTGTCATCCTACCAAACCCAACGTTTGGCAGGGAAGAGGAAGGGTTACTGCAGGCTTTGTTATCAGCAGGGAAGATGATCTGAGGAATGGCAGCGCTGCTCTGCCAACACTGGTGTCTCAGCTCTACCCAAATGCCAGACTTGCAAGCAGGAGCCATGGATCCCCACGCTGGCACAGCCCTGAGTCCAAGCTAATGTACCTTGCCTCCAGCTCAGCTGTTTGGCTGGGGCTCAGTGCAGGACTGGCTTGAATCCCTCTGAGCTGGAGCACAGGCAGGCTGCACTGAAAACTGCTATTCGTGTGAGCCTCGGGAAGCTTTTGTAGGCAGTCTGAGTAACAGGGTGTTTCATTTCACACCTTTGAGAGGAATCTGTTCTGTAGATCACACATCCTTCAGCTTGATCCTCGTGTCATCTTGACTCTCCCTGAATTTAGAATTTGCCAAATCAAAAGAGCATGCAGGGATGCCACTTTGTCACATGGATAAAGCCGTGGCTTAACAAGTGCTTTAAAAAAAACCCTGCAAAGTACAAAGACACGTCAAAAAAGAATATGCAGTCTGTGATTTAATTGTCTTAGTAAATTTGGTAAAAATTGAGGAGCTATTCAGTATTTGCTCTGTTTCCCATGACTCATTACTTAGCAAAAGATGAAGTCAGAATGTGTTGCAGATTTTCAATAAGCAAGCTACCTCTTATCCCAGAATAGTGGCATCCCAAATTAGTGGTATGGCTTACAGGTAAGCTGTCAGTTAACTATAATTTGAATCTTCATGTTGATGTTGTTCTGCTTTTTTATATGTATATGTTTACCAAGCTAAAGCAAAGTGCAGAACAACAAACAGATGTTCCGATCAGCCACTTTCTAAAAAGAGGAGAGAGATTCTGAAATTGCAGTGGCTGTACCTGAGACGGAGGAGGAAATTTTTTTTTAAAGAGTGATGGCACAAGAGTAGATAACATGTGATATCAAGTGATTTGTCTTATGGTAGTTGAGATTTTAAAGAGATGGGACTCAATATTAAATGCATTCTAATTTTGGGAATCAGTTGTGTTCAACAGAGGTTGAAGTCACTCTAATTCCAATTCTCCAAATACACTTTGCTCATTGTGATAGATTGCTGGCTGTTCTTCCTTATTCATTTTTTTTTCTTTAAGAGAAAAAGAAATGAAACTATTCTCATGTTTGCTGATTCTATGATTGATCCATAAGAGGCATCCTTTTTACTGTGAACTCCTTTTAAAGAAATCTTAGGGGTTTTTTTCCCATTTTTAGAAGGATCCATCTCAAGGGTTTTGCATAAATTGGATTTTTTTTAAAAAACCTAACTTTTCAGTGAAGTGTGATTCATATCTTTGCATCATGATGCTAAATGGATACCTATGCAAGGACATTACAATAGAGTACTTATCTGTTTCTTTCTGCTATTTTTTAAAGAGATGTTACAATGTTCTCTTGGTGATATGGATAATAGTCAGGGATGTTGCCAGGTTGGTTCAGTCACTCCCAGTCACATGGCCAGATGAACTTCCACTTCAGTCTGGAGATGTAGGATTTAAACCCCAGAAAAGGGTATTGCATCCAGCAATGCAGCAATAATTCCATGTGCTAGACATTCCATCAGTATCAATAGCACTTCAAAGAAGAACCTCCTTTAAGAAGTTGAATTAAATGCTTTTCAGCAATAGCTTTTGTACCAGATTCCCAATGCACATATACAGAAATGAATGCTTTCGAAACCAATAAAGAAATCTACTTCTGAGCTACATGTGAAAACTAAATTTTGTCCTCGCTTTTATAATGGCTTCTTATCTTTTGGGTGTAAAGAAAACATTTTAAGAAGACAGGAGAAACCACATCAGTTCTGCTAAGTGAAAACTAAATCTCATCTATCATGATTATTTTACCTGTATCAAAGATTGATTTTGGCCCATTAAAAATTTAATTGCCATAATATAGATTCACCAAGCCAACTTGCTTAATATAGCATCATTTTGCAGCATTTGCCAAACTTGGAAGTTTATTGTACAGTTTATTATACAGCAGGATTGGCACATCACTAGATCAACGGGCAGAGAGGTGGATCCAAAACTGACTGAAAGACAGGGTTCAAAGAGAGTAGCCCAAGCCCAGCTGGAGGCCAGTTACTTGGGGTGCACTGGTCTGCAACAGGTAGAGTGGTGCCAGTAAGCCAAGTGGGTTGATCTTCCCTCTGCTTAGCACAGGTGAGGTCATGCATGGAGTGCTGAGTCCAGTTTTGGGCAAACATGGACATATTGGAGCAATGGATGATGAAGATGATTGAGAGATTGTTATTTGAGGAAAGGCTGAGAAGTCTGGGATTGTTCAGCTTGAAGGCTCAGGAGGAATCTCATCACTGGGTGTAAATACTTGATGCTTGCAGTATCACTGGGGCAGCCCCTGGGCTTTGTGTTGTGCTGAGGAACACAGGCAATGCTGTCTGAAAAAATGGAAAACCTGAACAAAAATTCACCAAAGGACATGTGCATGGGTACAACAAAGAGGAGCTCCAAAAGGATTCCAAAAAGAGACTATATGAACCAGAAGAATCAAGTGATGGGCCTCTGAATCAGAAATTGCACTCCAGGTTTCACAGAGGGTGACTTGGGGAAGGATCTCCCTCTCCCACAGCCATGGGAGACTCACAGCTGCCTGTGAGTCTATTCCAGGGTGCAGGCTGGGGCAGTGTGGGTTTCCTTTTCCTCAGGTTAATGGCTTTCTACAAAGGTTTCATCTGCGTGAGTTAAACTAATTGCCCAGTGTTTAGTTTCTGATGTTTATAGTAGCAATGTCCATGCCCTACTTCTGAAGGAGGGCTATTGACTATGTTCTTGAGATGGTGGAAGCTTTAGGAGTATAAAACTAGTAAATTTTACACTCCATACACCACCAATGAAGTTGTTCAAGGTTAGTGGCTCATCTGAACAAAAGCCTAGTGGTAACCTGACTTACAAACCAGGATACTTAGAGCTTACATAAAGTGACAAGGATGTTCTTTGAAAGGAATGAGGTGATTCTGGCAGGGGTGGATGCACATTTTCAGGCAGACCTGCTGAACATGCAACAATTCTACAAACACAAAATGACATTAAGTACATCTTAAAAGGGACTCAACCTACAGACATTTAGCCCACACCTAGCTGCACAAAGCAGGATTCAGTTTTATGAAGAGCACTTCAGATATCGGAAGGAATCTCATCTGGTCTGGAGCTGCTGCTGCTCCAGAGAGTTCAGGGCTCACATTGGGGTTGGGCTGCACATCTCTGCTCTATCAGGGCATCCCAGACTGTCCAGGAACTCCCAAGTGGCATTGGATGTTTGACTGTAGGTAACTGAATGCCTTCCATACTGAATATTTCAAGTGCTTAAATATCCACTAGTATTTTAGAAGTCCTAGGGTATCCTGACTGTCCCAATATGACATTTCAGAGAAATCCCACAGATCCTGCGTAATACATGCCAGCTCATGTGGGTATCTCGGGTCTTTTGGATATCTATGATGGTTCTATGTATGTATGCTTAGACATTTAATTGCCTTCCTTCATTCAGGCAGCTAAGTTTAGTCGTGTGCCATCTGGTGTTGAAAGATGCCATGAGGGAATCAGCTCTGAGCTCTCGCCATTGCAGTTCATCTGAATCACTCCAAAGCTGTGTGTCAAGGTGGCATGAACCTACGCCTAGAAATGCTGGGTTTCTTTTGTATTTTAACATGAGAGATGAGCCTTTATATTGACAAATAGAATATTTAATCTCACAAGTTATAGGAATGAATTTTATGGAAGTATATATATCTTTTAGAAAGTTCTGAAAGCCTAATGACAACACATGCTCACACTGTGGTATCTACAAGCCCCAGGATATGTGTCAGCAGTTTGCAATCACTTCATGTATAAATTCTAGTCTGAACCAACCTTCATTTTCAGTCTCTCTCTCTTTTATCGGATTGTGGTGAAGAGTTTGATGTGCCTTCCCACTTGCTCATCCTCCATTTTTCACCTCACAGTGTCCATTTTCATCCCAGGCAAACTGGAAAAACATTTGAGAGAGAGGAGAAAAGACTCAATCGATAGGACAGCCAGAAATCTGTTGAGTAATGGGGGAAAAAAGTATTTCACTTCTCAAAAATATTCTAAATAACCTCTGTGAATTGTAAAAACACAGAGTAATACAGTCACTGGTAGTCTTGTTACATATTTATCAAAGACAACTTCAATGAATGAACAGAACTTTATTATTTTTATAGAGATGTTTGCATCAGAAAAGGATCTTGATTCAGATTCTCTGACATTAGGAGCATAGTGATTAATGCTGGATCGCTGATGTGAAGTTCAGTTCCACTAATCCCAGTCATGAGAAGTCAGGATGTTTGAAGGAAAACAGAGCTGTCCAAGAATCAGGCAGATATTTTTAATTCATATCAATAATAATAAAATAATTTTCTGCTCATTATTCTATCACAGAATATTTTTCATACAAAGTTAAGCACACTCAAAAATACCACACAAGGTTTGTATGTTCATTCTTACATTCTGTTAGTTACAGCTGGAGAAAAAAAACATTTCATGGTAGAAAAATAAAAAATGAAACTACTTTATCATCAGACCATTAAGATAATTGGGAAATTAGTTTCAGGACCATTAGGACAATCATGAAAATCTGCTCATAAAAATGTAAATATCTGTTGATAAAAATGTAAAATGTCACTGTTGTACACTGTAGTAGCACTTCATTTCACACTTCATGTTCTAAATTGCAACATTGCTCTAGGCATTAAGTATACAAAGAATAAAAGAGGAAAATCAAAAGAAGTTACTAAAGGTTAAAGAAAAACTCTGAAAGTAGATTGAGCATATTTTATTTTAATTTTCAGTATTTCTTTCAAATATGAGAATCCACAATATTCTGAGAACTGAACATGTAGCATAGAGCATTTGGCAAAGAACTCAATGACATCTGAATGGAAGGAAATAAATTGTAATGTCTTGTGTGAACACATGGTTTTTGAACCTTGTAGAAGAAGGCACAGAGTATATCCTTGGTTTTTCCATCCATGGCATATCCCTACAAAGATTTAACCTGCTGCTGGAGATCTAACTTTGTATCACAACTGGAATGCTGTGCTTCACTGCAGCCTGCCATCTTTTCTCCAAAGTGCATGTATGCACATGCCATAGCCCATCCTGCTAAACAATCACTGGCCTTTAGGACCAACAAATTCCACTGGTATTTCACAGTCTTTAGATGGTTTGCACTTCTGTGAATTATTAGTAGCTTTTCCCCATTATTTACCATGAAAAATCAGTAAGAGTTTAGGATACTCATTATCATGCAGAATCCTGCCTTAATCCCCATCTCCAAAATGCATGGAATTACTCCCTACAAGAAGAGAGACATCTATTGAAGGCTGGCACGAGATTGGATGTTGTCACTTTTGTGTTAGAGGACAAGAACCAGTCAGTGCAATGACATAAACTTGATACATTTATTTGAAGCCTATTGCTGTTTTATTGTGAAAATTGTGTAATCGAAGTGTGTGATAATACATAATTGTTTCAAAACCAAAATAATCTGGCTTTTGTTTTATTCCGTCTGACCTCTTAAAAACCAAACAAAACCCAACTGTTTTTAATTTCAGCATGATGGGAGAGACAATGACCTTTCTCAAACAACAACTAAGCTCCTACAACTTGATTGAGCCCTTTCAAGACAGAAAACAAAGTCTGAATTATGGGCAGTCTCTTCAGACATAGAAGTGAAACAAAATCTCTTGCCAGGCAAATTTGATGAGGAATCTCACTAAATCAGTGATATATGTGGGACAGTATGAAAATGCATCCTGTTGTACTGTAGGTAGAAAATTAATCAGCTATTTTACAATTAAATTGCATCATTTCAATGGGATAGTAATTTTCTAATAAAATCCACCTTTAAAATGTTGATTTCCTAGCTGCATGTTGCAGGAGGATATTTTTAATGACTGGTTTCTTTTTTCTGTCAAACATGCCACAAGATGAACATATTACTGTGGAACTCAAGACTTACAGGTTTGTTTTCCTATTTATAGCTCTCTTAAATGCAGGACTGGCTTTGTTGTTCCCCATAACTTGTTAGGTAAAACACTGGTTGGATTTTCTTTACAGTAGAGGGCATTCCTGTTGTGGAAAAAGAAGTCATGTATCTAAATGTAAAGGATAAATCAAACTCAGCATATAAGCATCTGGTAAAATTTCCTGTTGTTCAGTAATTTGAATAGCATATGCTGCTGTAAGATTTGTAATTAAGCTTGTCCATAAACAGTATTGTTAATACTGTTGTAGCCCTGTAAGTAGATTGGGTGCTGACTTTTCATCATGCTTCATAGGAACTGCTTAGGCTGCTTTAGAAAGCCCTGCTTATATTTGCAGAAAAGTACATTTTCTAATTATGCTGATCATTTCAGTTTTTCCCTGAGAAATTTCTCAGGGATTCCATGCATTCATGACTGGACTTGGCTTTGTGTTTTTTTCATGTAAAAGCTGATAGCATTTCTGAGCTCAAATCTTGTCACGGTAAGATGTCTCTGCATTTGAAATGACATGAGTGCAGGAATTCATTCTTCTGACAACCTCTGTTCTGCTTTTGTCAGTGGTAAATTCCAGCTCAAGGAGATGTCAAATCACAATGAAGAGAGGTTTGCCTAGGAAAAATTAATGATAATTCACGCCTTACAGAAATTAAAATTCAAACCCACAAGCACGTGTGTATTAAGGGAAAACCTCATTAGATATGTACAAATTAAAGCTGCTTTGGCCTTAGTTTTCTAATTTTTTTTTTGTAACAAAAAGGTGGGAAATAAATAATTTTGATGCTTTGCTACAGAATTTTAAGGAAAAAAGGAACTCTTATTTTCTAGCTATAAATGGTCTTTTTTCTTTGGCCAAACCACATAATCATTTTCTTTCAGATAATTTTCTTCAATCAAAGTATGACCCATTTGTATAATTTCACAAACAAATGCCTAATACTTCTTTCATCTGCCCTTACTCTCTAGCTTTGTAATTTTTATTAGTACAGGCCTTGAGAAGCTATGCATCCTCAGCGTGTCCGGGAGGCATTAAGTAGTATCATACACTCAAATTAGATACAGTGTCTGACTGATAAATATATGGATAATCAGCCATGGAGAAGGCAGCCTTGCTAAAACAATATCCAAGACCCTTCCAGGAGTGAAGTTAATGTGGACAGGTAACAAAGTGTGGAAGTTATGCTGGCATGACCAAACCTAGAGTAAATCAGTGCTGCAGTGTGAACTATGTGTGGTCACGACACACAGTAATAGCAGGATACAGACCTATGTGCTGGGAAAAAAAATAATTTTTACTTAAGCTGCTAAGTATACATGATAGTGTAGGCTCTGTCATTATTTTGCATGTGTTCCCATGCTTCTGCCATAAGAGGTAGTAGAACTTGACATCCACAGGTACTCAGATAAGCCATGACCTCGTTCTTGTCAGGCACTTGACCACTCCACTGTGCCGCGGATACACCAGGTACGCCTTTGCTCAGGCGGGGAGCCCGTGCCGCCGGTGCCTTGCGGCTCCTGGCTTCCCCTGGGGGGAAGTGCCGAGTGCCTCCCCTCCGCGGGGCCCAGCCGTGACAGCCGGAGGCGTCGTGCGGAGACGATGGCGAGGAACAGCGGAGGCGATGGCGAGGAACAGCGGAGGCGCCGGGGGGCCGGCCCGGCCCGCGGCCTGCGCGAGGTGCAAGGGGCTCGGGCACGCGGCTGGGCCGGGAGCGGCGCCGCCCGAGCCTGGCCGCGAGGGGGCGCCGCGCGGCGGCGGCGCGGAGGCGGGAGCGGCGGGAGCGGCGAGGGCGGGGGGCGGCGGCGGCGCGGCCGCGGCTGTCAGCGCCGCCCGAGCTGGGCTGCGAGCGGGCTCCGCGCCGCACGCACAGCTGAGCCCCCGCGCTGCCATGGAGCCGCAGGCACGCGGTGAGTCTCGTCGGGACAAAGCCCTCCGGGGCGGCGCGGGGGTCCCGTCCCTGCCGCCCGGAGCTGCGCTCACCCCTCGGGGAGGGCCGAGCCGGCGCGGGGACAGCGCGAACTGGGGCGGGGGGTGCCCGGGGCGGGGAGAGCCCGAGGGAGCCGCGGCCCGGGGCTCGGGCGGTGAGAGGAGCGCGGTGAGCGGTGCCCATGAGCGGCTGCCCGTGAGCGCTGCCCGGCGCCCGCCGCCTGTGGCAGCCCCAGGCTCGGCCGAGGAGCGCGGCGTGACCCGGCCCGGCCCGCGGGGCGTCCTCGCCCTGCGCCCCGTCCTCCATCCCGAGCCGGCATCCCCTTGGCTTTCCTTATGGCTGGGATGTTGGCGGCCGCTTTCCTCCTGCTGGCTTTAGGCGTTTCGCGGTCAGGTAGCTGACTGACAACTCTGCGTTAAGTTCGTGCCATCCAGGTTTGTTGGTTGTTTGAGGTGTTTTTGTGTGTCCTGCTCCGCTGGCCGTCCCCCTCCCCCGGTCGGGCTGCAGCCGCTGCCTCCCGTCGACAAGCGGGACGGTGCGAGCCGGACCAGCATCACCACCCCTGTCCTGGTGGCAGCCGGAGGGCGGGAGCCGCCTCCAGCATCAGAGACCCTGGGACTCGGCTTCCAGCAGAGCTCTGGATCCACCGAGAGCCGCTTAAAATCGGATCCGCTAAAATATTTCTGCAGCTTTGCAAACACGACATTCATTCATCTTAAGTGAGCATATTCTATTGCAACATTTACGGCTTACTTAGCTGTTCATATCTCTCTCTGGATAAAGTTAATTGGCGTCCAAAGAAGTGAAGAAACTTTTCGTGCAAGTTACAAATGATGTTTGTGTCAGCCAAAGAGATTTAGCACAGACAGGTCTTGCTCATCTTTATAATCTTCCTTGTGTTTTCTAAAGAACCTCATGGCTTTGTCACACAGGACTAAGCAGGTGGTACAAATATTTCTGCAAAATCAGAATGTTTAGTAAACATTTCATGTCATCTATAAAACATGGAGATGAAATAAGCACGAGACATATACTCATTGCAACTAACTGAAAAAATAGGCTTCCTAATTCCTAATAGGATAGTTAAAATCTGCCTTAAACAAATGCACTTAAAAGAGGCAATGTTGGCTTCAAATGTGTTTGTATGTAAAGGAATACAGTGGAAAATTGGAGTTCATGATGCTTGTGAATGAGAACCTTTCTGGCAAGTGTTGGGCATGTGCTGTCCCAATGGATGCATGGCTGAAGCTGCCTGGTGAAATAAATAGATCTGTGGCTCAGTTCTTGGGATTTTTAGAAGTCAGTATTAAGACTACAGCATAAGACTGTTACTTAAACTAATTTTCTGAATACATCTGTATAGCTACTATGATGGGAGCACCTGTTCATTAAACAGGACCTCCATATGACACAGAACTTGGATAATTCCTTGTTTTGTAGAGCTGATGGAAAACAGTATCAGATTCTGGCTAGCTGGATAGTGATGTATGTACATGTGAATCTTTTGCCTTCTCTGACTTGTAAGATGAGTAAACACACATGTTCTCAGCGCATGTTAAAAATTTAGGTCAATAAATGTGTTTTGCTAATGTATATTCAGGCCAGCAGCTCTGTTATTTCCCAAAGTCTTGAAGAATTCTTCTTCTGGATGACTATTGGCTAGTGAGAGAATGTAAAATTTTACCTGTATTCAATTCTTGAGTCACTTTTTTCTTCGGTTTCTCACCTGTGTGTTTTATTTCTGTCTCCCATTACTAAGAGAAAAAAAAAAAAAAAAGAGTATTGCTTTGATAAACAAGCAGTACAATCCAAGATTTTTGTGGTAGGTATTTGTATGCCAGCAACCCTTTGTTTTTACCCTCCTTTTCCTTCTAGACTTAATTTAGTGCATGCTACTGCAGTTATGGAGACTTCCTGGTAAAAAAAATTCGACCTGTATGTGTCTAATGCTGTCAAATTCAGTTAAGTACATCTAAGCACTGGCCAGAAGTCTGAATTTTTAAATCCCAGTTACACATTTTGCTGAGAACAGTTATAGCACTTTATTAACAAAACAGTAGCAATTTCCTTGAAAGACTGCTTTACTTCCAATATCTCCTTAAGCAGCAGGAGAAATGTATCTACATTTGAATGAGTTTATTAATTGCTTCTAAAGAATTTTCAGATGCCCACAGAGAAATGAATCCTGAATGGATTGTTCCAGTGTGCTCTGCTGGGGAATTGTATTCCAACTGAAAACATAAAGAAAAAGCTATGTATTTTAAAGCATAATTTTGTTGTTTGTGCCATTTTATATTGTCCTTAAGGCATATGCCTGAGAAGAGCAATTTTATGTTCAAGAAATGCATGCAAGTATAAAAAAGAGATTTCTTCAGAGCAGAAAAATAATTTTTGTCAGCATTTTTATATAGCAGCATAAGTTAACTTCATGAATCTTAATGCAGCTGTGGACAAAGAAAAGTATTAAGTGTAAATGTATCAAGGTACTGGTTAAAGGTTACAGCTACATTCCATGAGTTTCTGGGTGGTTCAAGGCACAATGTAATATCTGTCCATGCCCCGAAGACTGTGAAAATTAACTGCTCTGATACTTAAAGTAGTAGAGTGAGTTCTTGGACTGAAACAGAATTACTGTTTTACTTAAACATTTTGAATGTGTCTGGTACCATTCATGTGGATGAACTAGATAAGACAGGCAATTAGACAGAGGGTAATAGTAATTAATGTTAAAATTGTTTTCAAAAGAAATAACCACATGTTCCATATTAACAAATTCATATGTGCAATAAAAAAAATACTTTATATAAACTTTATCTTTAAGCCTCTGGGTGTTTTTCTCTTTGATTACTTCTTGTTCTTAATAGAAGAGCTGATCTGGGAACACACCAGCTAGGCTTGTACTAGGTGCTAAAAATTTCATAAGAGCATATTTGTTTTCCTTCCTATGGCTGCCAGTCAGTCATTTCTCAAGTGAAAAGTTTGGAAATCTGAAAAACAGTGTTTCTCTTTGAAAGGGAGGAAGATCCAAGCTATTTGCCTCTCATCATACTCATTCTACTCCAGATCCAGATTAACTGACTATCACATGTAGTCCTGCTTTCCAGTTTAAAACTGTGAATGTCCTGTAATAAAGACAGTACCATGGATATCTTTGTCTCTCATCCGAGAATCCCATGTGACTTTTTAACACTGGAGCTTTGCTCATTACACATTTCTCTTCTTTTGCAATAATTCTTCATTTCTTCATGCATCCAGATATAGTTGTACCCTCTTTCCCTGTGACATCCTCTCTTGATTCTTCCTCTGATAAAAAGCTTTGATGTGCAGCTTTCTGCTCCCTTTTTACCTACACAGGTAGCTCAGCCAGCTGCTTGCACTCCTGGCCTCTGAAGGGAGGCCAGACTCTCAGAGGCATGACTCTGTCCTAGCATTTTTCCTTAGAGCTATTCCTGACAGATGTTCTGCATCCTCAGTCAGTTATTCATTGTATCCATAATAGCTTGCAGTGGCTACACTCACCCCTGTCAGGTCTTGTAGAGAGAGCTGTGGTTAGTTCAGATGTTGGATGACTCCTCAAGGCCTTATCTTGTAGGCTTGCAGCACCTCTCTTCTTCCCTCTGCTGTGTGCAGTTGGCAAGCTCCTTCTGGGATCCTCAAGCTAGCTGCATCTGTCCTCTGAAACAGAGCAGAGAGGCAGCACCTTGGCATGTGCATTTGAGTGGAGCTTGTGGTCAGATGAGTATCATCAGAAGTCACAGCATTAGCCCAGTGCCCTCTCCCTGCCACAGTGGCACCTGCCAGTCAGGTGGTCTGAAGTCTCCATGGTGGGAGGCAGTGGTGAGGAGGACTTGTGTTACCTTGATACAGTGTACAAGACTTGCCAAAATGGCATTGGCAGCTTGGTCAGCATTAGCTCTCCTTGCTAGCTACTCATGTGGTTACTAATCCAGATAGGAATCTGGATAGAGTCAGTCTTGCAGTGGGAAGGTGGGGATAGAGAACACACGGTGATGCTACCTCACTGCAGCAGCAGTGCTGTAGCCATCAACCAAAACAGTGTCATGCTGGAGAGGGCAGCATCTTCCCTATCCTTGTGTTTGGGTCTGGTGCTTTACCAAGGAGCACCGATTGTTTTTGTTTTCATCTACATTGTTCACCTTTTCCCTAAGGACAGAGTACAACTACTGGTTTGGAGCTGATTTAGTGTAACTGTTTTATGAGAAGTGCTTGTCCACCTGTGCTTTTTGAGGCATCAGGATTCACTCCAGTTATCCAGGGGTTTGTGCTGTCTCTGTACCGCCTTCTAGAGCTCAGCATTGCCCCACTATGGAGGGGCAATGGAGAGAGGAGAGAGGACTTTGCAAAGGGGCAGGGGGGGATATTGGAGTAATTGAACCAGCCAGTGATAACCTGTTTATTTCACTGCATGACTGAAGTTTCATCTGCTGTGTTAATAAGACCACATGTAGAGGAGGTCAAGTGAAAAAGCCAGGGTTGTAATTTATGATAGGATTCTTAAGTATTTAACAACAGTGCACAAAGCTCAAAACAATAGGTCTTTCATGCTTTTTATACTACAAGGAGAGAAAATGCACGTGTGGAATTAGTTATTTGGTAGATCGGATTTTAAGTAAGTATATGTCTGAAATCAAATGCAGTGCTTCTCTTAAATTTTTGTACCTGTATTGTTTTCAGCTTCATGACTCTTGTCACAGGTTGAAGTTCCGTTTGCTGCAGCTGAGAAAATTTGAGTGGTTTCATGTTACACCTGAGAACTGAAAATAACATACTGTGGGATTCAGAAATGAGATATAAAAAAGAGACCTCATCTAAAATCTAGGACCAATCTTACAAGTGTTTTTAACTTTGACAATTTTGCAGCCAAGGGGACATAAAATGTAGAACATGCTGAAACAAAGACATCTAACCCAAAATCACGTTTTAAAATTCTTGCTCTATTTTTTTCCTGTGTCTTATTTTCACAGATCTGATGGTATGAGCTCTAGAAAGCAGCACAAGTATAATCTGAGTCTGCTTTGTGTACTAAAGTGCATTAGTGGAAAGATGAGCATGCTGATGCTGTCCTGATGTGCCTCACTGACTAGTACAGTAGAGAAATGAGTGGAACTTTTGAGGTGCTTTGCTTAAGCCATGTGCTGCTTGAAGAATGTGTCACAACATTGACTGAAGATTGCAAAGGGTTTGAAGGAATGTTGCCATATTTAAAAATTTATGTATCAATTGGTAGCTTGTTTCAGTGCAATCCTGGAATTTGGATTTAGAAATAATGTACTCAACCCTTGACTCAGAAAGTGTTTTCAGGGTAGAATGAATTCTTGCTTTCTAATTAGAAAATAACTCTTGAGGTAATAAATAAAAATGAGATCGGGCAGGCTAGTTTTATCTGATTTTATTTGTATCTCATAGAAATGCACAGTTGCGATGCCAAATTTTGTATATGTAGTATGCTATAGTCATATCACTACTGTCTAAACTGGGCCTTTTGGCTGCTGCATGCTCTAAACCCATCTTGTGTGAGAAATGGTGAGAAGGGACCGACAAATATGTATTTTAGTATCATGTCACACTGACCTTCAAAACCCTTCAAAACTATACAAGCGGATTTGTTTCATTCTTTGGGACAGAGGTAGTATTACTTAGCCGTCTTTGAGGTCCATGGATCAAAATCATATCTATCATATTATACTTCTGCATCCATTATGTGGTTAAGTGTTGCAGGTGAGTAATTGCAAACCACATATTTAGCAAGTGCTTGTATTGTACTTTAGCAGTGAATCTCCCTTTTCTTTCTCTTGTGCTGTCTCTCAGTCGCTCTTTCACTTCATACAAAGAAATATAATGGCAGAAGTGAGGATCTTGTTGCAAATGTTCTTATCAAAAAGTGTAAAACAGGTGCAAGAATGCAATAGCTACAAAGTGATACTTCCTGAAGTGCCATCCTACCATGATGATAAAGCTCTTGCCGTGTCTTCAATTTTCTCTCTCCCGCTTGGGTACATTTTACCTTTTCTGTGCTTTTAGGATTTTAAATCACCGGATGATAAAAAGGGCTCCTAAAAGGCTGCTCTTGTTAATTAATTACTTCTGTGTAAGATTTCTTGAACTTTTTGATCCTTTGTTACTTACTCCAGCAAAATGTTATTGTGCATATATTAATGGCATGTGATTAATGGCATGATGAAGTGAAGGACCCACTATTGGATCTCCAAGCAGACAAGAAAGATTCCACTGCAAATAGTTGCATAAAATACTAGGAATTTCTGTATTCTCTTCACATTACCTGTCATTTTTTCTTATGTAAGCTGATTGTTGAAAAATATCTCGTGCTTGTAGGTAAAGCCCCAGTCTTTTACAGCAACCAAATAATAAGACAGCAGTAAAATTTGTAAAGACATGTTTCCAGAGAAAAGGAAAAGTCATGGTTATGTGCGTGTATCCCAATAAAACAGCTTTTCTCATTTAGTGTGCTCTCCAATTAACAGGCTTGCAGATGCTTAGGAGCTATGTAGTCAGGGATCCAGTTCTTGGATTTTTTTTTTACATTATTGCATTTCTAGTCACTGAAGGAGAATCCAGGGAGCTCAGAGAACTGGGCGGGGGGGGGGGGTATAAAGAACAGATGGAGGTCTAATGACTTGTGTCATTTCCAGAAATGGGAGGCAATGATATGTCTTGAGCAGTCAGTTCCTTCTGAAGCAAAAAGGGCTGTCCAGAAGAATGCATACTTCTGGGGTTTTTTTTGTTGGTCTTCTAGGGTTTGGTTTCTGTAAAGTTGTCCTGCTCTCACCACTAATGTACTCTAGCCAGCAATTATCCTTGCTGTCCACCAAGAATGTAATAAAAGTACACAGAAACTAGAACACTAGTGGTGCTTTAGGCAGAGAGAGACCTAAAGATACATTCGGAAAATACTTTTGATATTCATAGAAGTGTGAAGTGCCTATAGATAGGTGTTGATTTTCCCAGTGAAAAATGTTTGCACAAAGTGTTTATGTAGCAGTAGATACTTTATATTCTTTCTGTGGTGCATGCTGGGCTGTTGCAGGCTAAAATTTCAATTTAAAGTGATCAGAGATAGTTGTATTTAAACACATCCAGGTTTTTCTTAGAGACGAGTAAAATATATGTACATTACAGAGTTAGAAGGGCAATTATGCCAGGAACAGAAGATTATCTTGTGCTCAAAGTATTTTAGGTAGATGGCAGCTATTAACTTATTATTGTGGGAGGAAGGAATCAAAGTCATAATCAGAGAGAACGATGTTTGCCATGTCATTACCTAACCAGTGCTGTGCACTATTATGTGCATATGAAGAACCAGTTAAGCCATGTGCTCTTGCAAGAGAAAATCCTTTAGTCATGTACTGAGATAGGTGGTTCAGAACTCTTGATAAGAAAGAAAAGATGACGGTGAAGAAGGAGCAATTACTTGAATAGCCTGACTGATTAAAAAAAAAAAAAAAAAAGGCTGCAGAATAATGTCATTCAGACATTCATATAAACTGAATCACAATGCAGACTTGAAGACTTAAATAAGGTCTTTGCAGAGCTAAATAACAGATTTTATCAGGAAACTGGAAGTCAAATACTACAGGTGGAGGAAAAATGTATTCTCTTGGTTTTAAATTGCTTCAGAAAACAGAGAAGCATAGATAATCAGCAATATATATGAAGCCTGCAGTAAGCACAAGGAATAAAGAAGAGTATGTAATGATAATAGTTTTTACCTATTTGGGAGAGGCTCAAAGATAGGAACCAGATTTAGACGTAGATCCAGAATTAGAAGGTTTCTCAGCTGTGTCCAGTTCTGCACAGAAATATGGAGCATGGACATGTCCTGAAAAAGTAGCAGCAGTATTTTGGTCATGGTTATGTGCTGTGTGTGGGAGTCAAGGATGGGGAGGGTAAGAAGAGGGTACTCAACAATTAAGTTGAGTAGGGATGAAGATGTGAATGAAAGCTATTAGCAGAGATGTAAGTATTGGAGTTCTGGTTTATTTCAGAAAAGTACATTGTGTTATGCCCCCCTTGCAACAAGTTCCTCAGTAAAATATTACTGCTTAAGGTAGTAGAAGAGTGAAGAGAAGACAAGGACTGTCTTGTGCTCATTTTCTAGACTTTTTTAAGGTACTGAAGTTAAAACAGGCATTATTTCACACTGGGTGATCTGTAAAGATTCTACATTGGAGTTTTGAATTCTATTCTTGCCACTTGAGTGTGGTCAATGCACCCTCAGCAGCATGGCAACTCATGCCATGTACTTAGTTAAACCCCATCCATCTCTTGCCCATTGGCTTGCCATTGCTTGTGCCCACAGCAGCTGTCATAGAAGCTCACCCTCTTTGGTTCAGGGCTTATCTTCTCAGCTGATCTTCAAGGAGAAAAAAAAATGGCAGCCCATGTGTCAGCTGCCATTTTCTGCTGGTATCTGAGGGTGAATTGGGAACCTCAAAGATTGAGGCTGTATGGTGCGGCTGGATGTGCCAGTGTCTGTCTCCTGGTCCAATCAATAGCCCCTCTTCCTGAAGCATGGTCTTTGTGTCACTAGGATGGCTGCATGGGGCATGCCATCTGTTTCTACACAGATAGCCAGGCCCCTAAACCCTGGGGGCCTCTACTCAGAGGCCCACTAAACAAACACATTTTTTCCTAAGGGCATTTTACACAACACTGAGTGGGCAAAGCCACAAAGTTAACAATGCCAAAAGCTCTTGAAGGCCTTAACCTGGAGCTTAACACGAGGAGCAGAATAGTAAGTGCTTCATTTCACACCTCAGGATGCTGGCAAAAAAGCTTGTGGGAAAAACAAGTGAAACTTGGTGGTGGACAGGCCCAGATAGGTGGTGCTATTCTGACTGAGAAGTGTTTTGTGTGGCCTGTGGGCAGAGAATAACTGTTACCCTAATTCCAAATTCCAGGTTTATCAGAGCAAACCACTGCAGCAAGACATCCTGTCTGAAAAGCAGTGTATCTGCAGGAGGTGGCATGGCACTCAAGCTGTTTGTCAATATATTTGGAGTATTTCCTTTAAAAAATAAAAAATCATGTCATCTTGAATAGAGGACCTGTGCAACAGTACATGGCCATTGTCTCTATTAAAATGTGTTGTTTTCAAATAATATTAATATAAATGAGCTTTGTTTTTATTGGTTTTAAATAAATTGTATTGCAGGTAAATGCATCCAAGAGTAGGTCAAGTTTATTTAGGGAAGACTAGGGGAAGTTTCCACTGTCATATGACAAAACTCCCCCTCCCCATTCCTCCCTCCCTATTAGGAAGGCAAAAGTGCACTGGTACAAAGTAGCTAGTCTTAATTATGAAGGGATTAGAGGGTGAAGCAGGTGGTGCTTTAAAAATTGGGGGCTGGGAGGGAGGAGGACACAACACACAAGACATGTCTGCTCTGAGAAGTGTTTGATTCAGTGCCTCATTGCGGTGGCCGTGAGCTTTTACATAATGTAACATAAAAAATTAAGAAAAACTCTGGGAAAAGGAACTGTATCTTTGTCCCAACTTAGAGAGTGATGTCAGCTCTGGGGCCTCCAACTTAAGAAAGAAGTGGAGGGCCATAGAAATAATGAGAAAGCTGGAGAACCTGTTCTAAGAAAACAGGTTGAGAGCGTTAGTGTTGTTCAGCTTGGAGAAGAAAAGGCTTTGAGGAGACCTTACAGCACCTTCCAATACTTGAAGGGGTCTACAAGAGAACTGGAGGGACTTCTTTCAAGGCTGTGTAGTGGCAGGGCAAGGGGAAATGGCTTTAAACTGTTAGAATCGGTTAAGATTTAATACCAAGAAGAAATTATTTACAGTGAGGGTAGCGAGACAAAAGAACAGGTTGCCCAGAGAAGTTGTGGATGCCCCATCCTTGGAAGTGCTCAAGGCCTGGTTGGATGGGGCTTTGAGCAACCTGGTCTAATGGAAGGTGTCCCTGCCCATGGCAGAGTGGTTGGAACTTGGTGATCTTTTAGGTCCCTTCCAACTCAAACTATTCTACGATTTATTGGTGCTTATTTGTAATTATGCTGCCTACAAAGCTTAGTCACAGATCACAGATATTTTGTGCCAAACAGTATGCAATAAGGCAGTCCTGGTCCTTTAAAACTGTGATCTTTACTCTCCCAGTATGAGATTGATCACAGAGGGGAAAGATCATTTGTCCCTTTTATCCCAGCATTCCTAAATGTGAACTTTAGTTTATGTAACAATGTAGAGACATTTATTTAGTATTAAAACAATGGAAGTAATGAATTTGAGCCTTAAGAGGATACAGAATCTATCATGTACCCAAGTATAATTGCTTCCTGTGTATTTTCCCTAGTACATTTACAGGACCAAAAGTGACACATCTGTCTTACATGTTGAAAGAGCTGAAAGAGAGTGTGAGAAAAGCAGACAACCTGCTGGCTGCAGCATGATTTTGCTCATTTTTAAATTACACTTTTAAAGATCTTGTTAGTTACGTGTTTTGTGATCTAAAGGACACAAAATATGACTACATGAAGAATTTATTTTGTAATTAAAAAATATAATTTTATTACTTCTTGCAGTACAGATACATTGTTGGAAGTTAATTGAGGAGGCTTTTGAGTTTAATTATACTGCCATTAGATTGCTATCTAATTATATTTTTTTTTGCACCTGGCTTTAGAAAAGTACAATAAACTGATTCATTCTTAGGAGAGAAAGGTTATTAAATCCTGCCATTAAGTTTCAGTGATTCTGATTCAATGAAGCAGATGCATGATCTTAATTATACAATTGATGCGATTGCTGTCACTTCTACCGGCCGAGGATGGGACCCCAGGTGCCTCTCTGTTCAGAGATGAGAAAAATGTACTGTCATGTATTTTTAGTATGAAAGGGTGGGTTTAAGAAATGTGACTGACAACTTCCACCTCTGACTACCCGCATTGCTCTGTCATAGCTCTTATCTTCCCCTACATTGCTTTTTCTCTAGTTTGATTATACATGCATTATTCCTTCATTTGCTTTATTTGTGTTACAGTTTCTAGAGTACCTTATTTGTAGAGAACAAGTCCCTTTTGTGATGCAGTGTTATCCACTTTCTCATTCCCTATTATTCCATTGTGACTTCATCTTTTTCCTTCTTTTTCCCTGTTCTTCCTAAAGAAAAAGAGATGACAACTCTTCCACTTGAGGCATTTTTTTCTTACCATTGACTTCACAGGAAGTTGTGCAGTATGATCAATAGAAAGCACAGAAAGTGGTACAATGCTGTCATTACTTTCAGTTTGACATAATAGAAGGAACCTTCTACTGTCTTTAAACAATTACATTTCACAACAATTGCTTTGTTTTTCCATAGCTACAGCTTGAAAATGTTACCCTTGTCTTGTCCAGGCATTTAGAATTATTATTCTATGCAAAGAGATTTTGCTATAGAGTACAATGTGCAAGATCATCCTTGCATTCCTGGACATTTCAGATAATTATTTTGCTTGGAAGATCACTTCCCAGGTTGAAATCTTAGGTTGAAGTAAGTGATATGTATTTTTTTAACCGTTATTGCTATTCTCACTTTTATCCATCGTGTTTCCATGACTATAAAACTCCTTATCAATGTGTATGGTTTCTTGGTGCAGTGGTCAAGATGTTGAGTCTCTTTTCTGCCAGATTTTTGGTATATAGATTGGCAGCTGTGTCAGCGGTTTCTGGGGGAAAAAGAAGGTAGAGACATCCTCAAAGTATGATTAATTTCTTTTTTTTATACTAAAACAGAGAAAAGAATCAGCACCGTAAAACTGGCTATTTATCCAGGAGCTCCAAATAAAAGTTTTCCTTTGTTTGGAAATCTGCCAATCTATTTCATAGCTATGGATTGATTTTCTTACTACTTTGGTTTGCAAGGATTAAGAGATGGAAGGCAAAGTTTTAACGAAGTCAGTAATAAGATGCTACAGGATGACCTACTCCGAGATTTTAGACTACATCCTAGAACTCTTGAATACCCAAAAATACTCTCTCCCTATCCTTGACACTGCTGCCAGCCTAAAGCTCAGTTGAGAAGGGGAATGAAGACACTTGCCCATCCCTTTCTCTCTTTGAAGGAACATACTCAGAGCAAAAAGAAGACTGAGCCCACATGGTTGCAGAAAGTAGAACCTACATTTTTCTGTAATGTTTACATTTTTAGTCTACATCACCTGTGCATCTTGAATATTTCCCTCTCTTATCCAAGGTGAATCCAGCCTCTGAGTTTGTTTTTCAATCATAACTTCAAAATCAACCTTATATTTTCAGTTCTAAGTCCTTTAGGAGAGTGGCAGGCTGTATGTAATTGTTGGGCTCAAGCCTAAGCAAGTTAAGACAAGTTCAGACTTGTCCACAGTTGGAACCAGACACAGAAGGGAAGATCTTCCTTCAGTAGTTTGTTTTCTAGATGAATTAAATGATAACATCTTTTCCTATTTTGATCTTCCAGTAATAACTTTGTAGTGGAAAAAATAGTATGGAAATCCTTGCAACTTCTGATAGCTTTTTCTGATCAATTTAGTTATTTAGTACATGTTTCTAGTCCCCCTTCTCCTCCCACCTTAATCTCTATATCTGGCATTAAGACTACATTATAAAGAAGATCAAAGACACTAATGCAGTGTCTGGACAGTTCCTTTGTTCTACTTACCATTTCATCCCTTTGAAGATTTCATTGCAATTGAAATTTGTGAACAAGTGTTTTCCAAGTTTAAATAAGGAACTCTAATGACATGGCAAAAGAAGCTGTAGCAAGTCGTTTTGCTTACTAGAAGGGTTATGTAATTTGTTTTCTCACTATTGGATGTGAATGCTAGATAACGAGGTAGATATGGTATTTTTAATTAGTTGAAAAACAAAAAAGCAGAGCAGTAAAAGCAATTCGATTCTTAAATGCTTTGTTGACACAAAGGATCATCTATATATTTCCTTGAATGAATGTTAGAAAATGTACACAAACAGAAAATTGATGGTTTTTACCTTAATTTTGTTGTCATTATGGTTAATTCAACAGAATCAGTGCCTATAGTGTAAGATTTTCCTTTTGTTCATATTTCTGGGGGGCGTTTTGGGCTTGGTTTTCTTTTTTAAACAGTCAACATACAAGAAATAGTCTCATGTGTACTACTCTAGAACATGAGTCTGAGATGAATACAGAGAAAATATATAAAAAGCGCTAACTAAAATATCTTTATGTAGTTAATCTTTAGATACCTGAGTAAGTAGAAAAATTCTGTGATGGATTTTATCATTGTATTATTTGGTTATTTTAAATTTTGTAGAATAGTTATAGATCTTCTAGATTCGAAGTCGCTTATTAAATCTGTCATCCCTACAATTCTACTGGCAAACATATGCACAGCATCGATCGATGCTGAAACAGTTCCTTGCATTAAATCAGATTTAACAGCAGACCGTAGAATTAGGGTCACTAGTCTTAGCCACAATTACCATGAACTTTGGGGGAAATATCAAAAATGCCCATTTCAGCACACTGGAACTACTTGCATGGTTGTTGTATTATTTTGTCATATGAGCCTTTCAGAAGAACACAATAAATGTGCTTCCCCAGCTGTTCACCTCCTCCTACTTCTTTCTATATAAATCTCCTAATACAAAGGGTTTTCTGCTCATTTGTTTCAACTTGGGTCCTTCTCTATGACTTGCAGTTCATAATTACTGATAATCCCATACTTTTAATGTATCATTCATATTTTATCTAATGATATATGTGACAGTAAGTACTTAAAATTTCTTTAAACTAGAAGCCAAACAGTGTTTTGCATTGATTCGAACCTATTATATGATTTCCCACACTTTATGGGGGCAAGTTTTTTTGTTATTTTGAAGTAATATATGTCCAGAAAATCACTAGTTTGCCTGTTTGTGGAGGATAAATGAGTTAAACATGAGTATATTATTAGTGTAATTTGCTGTAGTAACAGGAGGTTGTATGAAACCATAGGACCTGCAGTCTTGTCTCCAGCAATCCTACACCGCAAGACAAGCCTGTCTGGAAGACATAATGAGGGAGGTGGGCTGGGTCTTGCATCTGTCTCTGGTCAGAATCTTGTGACAGCATATCCCAGAGCTAATTGTTGATTAATTGATTAAGCTCTGGATTGAGCTTCATTGCAAATGGAGAAGTGGAGAGAAGGAGATAGGTAATGAGAACTCCTTAATTGACCATGGAAAATGAGGGAGGGGAAGTTCAAGGAACAGGTTCTAAGACAGCTTCTGTTCTATTGATGCCTCTTGTGTGATTTTTTTTTTTTTAATAGTGTAATAGAAATGCTGGGCAGGCACAGCAACTGAAATTAAATTCAGGAGCAACAGAATTAAGTTAATCTGTATAAGATATAGTAGGAGAAGAAAACAGATGTTAGTTAGTGGTAGTGTCTAGGCTCTATCCTCATGCCTGCTTGAATGAAACTTGGAAAATATGTGGTTTAGATCAATATGTGGAGATCAATGCCTAAAATACTGTGCTGTTAGTAAAGGACATAAGAGATACAGGATATCACCAATGTCACAGGTTCTTGTAAATGGCTGGTAAACTACTTGATGAGCTCCTAATTCACTCAGGGAAGCTTGTAACACCTATACAAGGTAAAGCAAAAGTTATTCAACCACCCAACAACTGGATTGCTCTTCTAAAAGGGTGCAAAGTTAATTTCCAATTCCATACCTGGATATTAGTGCAGTTTGGAAATAATAGCAGCTCTGCATCTGAACAATTAATAACAATTTAACCACAATCCCAGATTTTCCAGATCTGACCACAGCTGGAAGCAAGGCATGATCTTCAGTATTTCTGAGAGGAATAGGTAAGAGGAAAGGGAATGCAACTTGAAGGCAATTTTTTTTTTCCTGCTACCAATGACCTTATGTTAATCTTGAAAACAACTCAGCTACTTGTACAATTCCCTTCCCAGACTGATCAAGCCTTCATGGCTCAGAACTAATACTTATGCATCTTTAAGCAAAAATACTGTCTTTCCCCAGAGCAATTCCTGTGTGTTGTCAGGTTATGTAGCTGGGCAGGAGAGAAAATGCCTCAGTCTTCTTCAATACTGAGAGGAGACCTCATAGCAGTCTACAGTTTTCTCATGTGAGGAAGTGTAGAGGCTGCTACTGATCTCTTCTCTCATGACCAGTGGACAGGACCTGAGGGAAGAGCCTGAAGCTGTTTCAGGGGAGGTTTAGCTTGGATATTAAGGAAAGGTTTTTCACCGAGAGGGTGGTTGGACACTGAAGAAGTTTCCTGGGAAAGTGGTCACAGCTCTAAGCCTGCCAGAGTTCATTGGGCACTCTGAAACACATGGTATGATTCTAGGTTTTGGCCTGTGCAGAGTCAAAAGCTGGGCCTTGATGATCCTTGTGGGTCTCCTCCAACTCAGAATAGTCTATGATTCTATGCTCCTATTCCATGTCCACCCAGGATTTTGAGACTGTACGAGATCAGAACTTGCAGGTGGGCTTATATCCCTTCAGTTGTACTGGAGGGTGCTAGGCTGCTCTGTCTCCTGCATGATCAGGGAATCACAGAACTTCCTTCAGTCTGGTGACCAATGTGTGAGAGATGACAGTATCTAGAGAGAGAAAACAGTGACTGGAAGAAATGTTCTGCTGCCCTTGGAGTGTCACACTGCAGAAACACCCACAAATCTTGAGCAGTAGGTACACCTATGATCCAAAGCATCCTTGAGTCCTAACTCAAGGCTCCAAAGCACTGTGTTAGGTTATCAGCACACCTGGGCTGATAAGCTCTGTAACTTCAGTGGAGAGCTAGTACAGTACGAGTCTGAGCTGGTGGATGCTGACCTCCACTATCCTCCATTTCAAATATAATGTTCTAATTGTAACCACTCTGCTATTGTTGCTGCTAGAATCTAAGTATTCTCACGTGAGGAAGTTTCAGAACTCAGACTGGCCTAAAGAAGGCTGTGACCCACAGTATGCTGAAGAGATGTTCAGACTGGAACTGTGACATGACCAAAGTGAAACATTTGCAGAGGGGCAATGAGCATTATGGAGAACTCTCGTAGCTTGAACAAGAGAGTAGAGACTGCAGGATCAGACTAGATTTTAGAGGACTTAACAAGAAATAAAGGACAAAAACTGGGAGAGAAACTGGATGAGTTTGCAAAGTATCATAGTGAAGATTGACATGTATTTGTTGTTCTGGAATGCATTGTAATTTCAGTCCAGGCTTGAAGTTTAAACTTGGCCATTAGGCCAAGTGTTAAGTGTTATTCAGTTGTTTCTGGTGATTTTGTCCATGTTGGCTTCCATCTCTTGCCTAGCCACTCCAAAATTAATTTTATCCCTTGAGCATGGATCTGCCTTCTTTTTGGCTTAAGGATCAGTTGCTCTGAGATCACCTCATCTCAACATCTATCCCAAGGCTTCCCTTAAGGGTTTTCAACCCTGTTGCCCCTTAGATCCTTCCCATCACTTCCATCAGCTGCCCTGTACCACTGCTCCTGCATCCATGAAAAAATAGACTGTGCAGACTAAGTTTAGCTTGAGTCCCATAGCAACACTATTAATCCTCAAACAAATACCAAATAACAATTGTGTTTAGACATGTAGGGGTGTTAATAAAGGTGATTTGGGAGTGTTCCTACTGAATAAATATGCTTTCCTTTGTCCTGATTTCAGCAATCTAGGTTTTCCTGGCAAGCTGCTTTTTGGGTAATAGCTAAGATTTCAACTATTTCTATATGCTGTCAGGTTTTAAAAAGGTTTTGTCCTAGGGTGGTGACCTATTTCTGCATACAGTGCCAGGCAGGGTTTCAGCACCTGTGTTGCTGCTCTTTATCTTCCCACTCAGGGAAGATTGTAATTAACAAGGCTGAATTCACTCCATCATGTTCCAGGGAAGTTGATGGTATGAATTGAATCAGTTCTGTTCTGTTAAATAGAAGGAAATCCAGGTACACTGGGGTACTCTAGGTGAAGGAAATGGCAGAAGGCTGGAGGGAGCTTAGTTTTCTGCATGAAAATGTAAAGTGCTCAATTTCAACAGACTTGTTCCTTGTAATCTCTGTTCTTTAATGCCCAAACTTAACTAGGCTGTATTTTAATCTCTGTATAGTAGAGTATACGAGCCTCTGTGGAGCTAGGAAAGAAATTGTTCTCTTCCATATTAAGCAGTATACAGGTCTCAGGAGTCAGCAGAGATGGCTTATTACCCTGCTAGGGAACTGAAATAAAGGGAAAAGTGCTGTCCCAGGTATAAGCTGGAGGAGATTTTTGTTCCACAACAGAAGAAGATCTAGAATTTAAAATGAGTTCCAAAGTAACTGGAATGTTTTCTATTATCTCATGGTTTGCATTGTTTTCTCTGCAGGCCATAAACAATGTGAGGCTCCTAGTGGCTGGAGCCCCAGCAATCTTCTCTTCATTGAATGATTGGGAGATAGGAAATATTTTGTTTCATCAGTACCTATTATGCCAGGCAGGCTCTGGTCTTGCAAGCATTTATGCACTTATCTTGCATGTATGTGCAAGCATGTATGCACTTATCTTGCTTATTATAGATACTGACCCTGATCTTGGGCATGCAGAAGAAGAAAGTAACAAGAATTTGTTCCCCCTTCACAGGCTTAGATTGAGCAATCAAGGAATGCTTCTCACTAACATTCAGAAAATTCAAACAATAGGTGTGGCATTTGCTTCTGCAAACTCTGTACATCTGTAAGGTTTCAAGTTGCTGCAATTTTTAGAGAAAACTTGGCTCTGTAATATACTTCCTTTATTATTCAGTGTACTATTGCTACTCTTCACATCAGTGATTCACATTAGGCAGCTTTCTTATTTTGAAGAAAAAGCTTTCTTTTTTTTTCTTCTGTATTGTTAGAAGCAAGAAAATGCCTTATCAGGGATTAGTAAGGTCCAAGGTGATTAATTTCTGGGAATAAGTGGTGCTTATTAAATTGTTCCTGTGCAGACACTACCCGGTGATACTTCCAATAGCTTTTCAGAAGCAAAGAGAAGCCGAATGCAAATGATTGTGGCAGGAAAAGGATGGTTTTTCTTTGTGTTTTTTTTTCCTAATGTGTAAATACTATATCATTCTTAGATTTTAGGGGAGGCCAATACAATAATTGAAATAATTAATAATAGTTGTCTTCACCTTTTAACTTTTTAAGGCCTGTTAGAAACTCAGTCGTTCCATGAAGCAGATGAAGATGTGGTCACTGATGTTGATTTCACCAATATGATTTCTGAAGAAGAAAAAGAAGAGTTAAAGATTGAGCTGGCCAAGGTAATGAATTTGAATTTCTGTGAGTGTTACTGTTTCTAATTCCTCAAACTGGAAGCTATTAATTTTAGGATGAAGTATACATCATAAAGGCATGCCTTTCCTTTTTGGTAAAATTATTTTAGGCAACAATAATGTAGCTTATAATTTTCTTATATACCTATTTTTTGAAGGTTAAATATCTTCTACTTGATGATTGTACTGTGAAAGTCTAATGCACGTTCCCATCTTAGTCAAGACGTGTCTTTATTTATAAATGTTCTTGGAAAAAGAATGAAAGGTGTTCTCATTAGATCTGTGGTATTGTTGTTATAGTGGCTGTGCCACCTGATAGAAAAATTTCTTTTTGTGGCGCTCAGAGGAAAAGGTAATGATGATGGTTACAGAAGAGGCTGATGATAATAAGCACAGTAATTTTATCATATTTTTGTTTCTTTTGGCACTGATGTGTTTTGAGAAGGTAGTATCTTTCTTCGGGAGTCTGGAACTCAGGACACTGTGAAGAGGCTTAAAAATAATAAGGAGATGGGAGGAAAAAGGTGTGAACTACATGATCTCTTTATTACAAAGATTAAAGAGATTGTCTATATTTCGTCGACTGTGGAAGGATGGATTCAGTTTTAATTATTACTGCTGAATACTGCAGAAAAGTGAAATTCCAGAATGGAAAATGAGAGAATGGGGAAAACTCTGGGTTTAATTTTTTGAAATATGACTCAAATAACAGAAATCACAGCCATATGAATGTGAGGAGTTGGTTTTGCTTTAACTGGAATACTTAAATTGATATTAAGTTGTACTGCTTTGAGTACTTACAAAGTACTCTAAGAAGTAACATCTATAATGACTTTCAAGTAATTTGAAAGCACTTGCAGTGCTGATTCAGGATTTTCAAATGAAACAGAAGACTGTTTTTTCACTTTAATATTTTATCAATCTTTGTGTTTCTGAGTTGCTAGTTAACTTTTACTTCTTTGCTGATCCTGTCACATCCATAAATTATCAGAAGGAAGCTGAAAGTTTACATGTTCAGTTTATCAAATTAGTTAGGAGTTGGCATATTCATTACTGGCTTTTTATGAGGACCAGAAGCAGTGGGCACACACTGAAACACAGAAGGTTCCCTCTGGACATCAGGAAGCATGTTTTTAATGTGTATGTGACTGAGCAGTGCACCCCGAGACATTTTGGAGCATCCATCCTTGAAGATATTTAAAAGCTGTCTGGGTAGAGTCCTGGGAAACATGCTCTAGGTAGGGCTTGAACCAAATGTCCTACAGTGGTCCCTTCCAGCCTCAGCCATTCTGTGATTCTCTTCTCTGGTAAAGGGGAATTCACAGGCAGGTAGAAACAAGGAAGAAAAAAAGGCCAGAACTTCTGCAATCATCTGAGAATGATACGCCTCTCTCAACAGAATTAATCTCAAATGCTTCTGGGTGTCCCTTCTGCTTACTGATTGCCATAGGAGAGAGAATTCTCATTAGCTCATTCAGGAAATGCTTTAATTCCTGTACTAATATGCAAGTGAGAGATTACCTGTTAAATATTATGATCTTGACTGACCTAGGAATTATTTTCTGAATTCCTCACAGCAGTTTACATGCATGCAGCTGATGCTTAAAAGCAAAATAAAACTGATAATTATGCTAAGAAACGTTTGGAAAACTTGAATGTAGAATGAATGAAGTCTGAACAAAGTCTAAAGATAAATGAGGCTTATGACGCTTACAAAAGACTGCAAAAAATGTGTGACATTGCCTCCTTCAGAAAGAAAAATTTGCTAATGTGGGAATTGGGTAATGTTTCCTTTTGAAAATCTGTTAGTCTTTACTTACAAGCCCTTTCTGTTCCACCAATGATAGTTTTGTTTTCTTCCATGTCCTTATGTGCTAAGTAATATCTGTTTGAGCCTGTAGGAACAAGAACCTCTCTTACTGTTCTGATGGGTAAAAATCATCCTTAATCCTTCTATCAATAGTTGATAAAACGGAGATCTGTTTGTGAGTACCTGTTGTGCATTTATTTAAGCAGAAAATATGTGTTTCATCTCTGTGTTGTGTATCTAATATATATATTCTTTGTTTTCTTCCTCCTTCTCACTCTGACATTAGGAGAGGAACAAGAACTACTGGTTTTCTGGCAGGATTTTTTTGTATCCTCTATTCCTATTCTCCTGCTAATAATCTCTTTTTACTGGAAGCTTCTCAGAACTTGGACTTGCTCTGTTCCTGTATTTGTAGCCTAGCTAACACAGCAGGGCTCTGACTCTAATCAAGCCTTAGGATTTCTACAATGCAACTAAAATTAGTAACTCTTACAGAAACTTCTAACAGTCATTTGAATTTACAGAGGTCAGTCTGACTTTTCAGAATAACAGCAGAAAATTGTAGCCCAAAAGCTTTACATAAGACCAGAAGATTGTTAGCAGAACAGATTTCCCCTGCCCCCCCTCACTGTGAGGAGCACTGTATAGTGACTCTTGAGTCATGCTGGGGGCTGAGATTTTGAGCTACCTTGCTCACTGCTGTCAATTGTCCTTCCATTACACTCATCAAAGTAGTCATTTACTCTTTGGTGTCTTCCCCCTCCCACACCTTCCCAGAAGGAGCTATCTGGTTTGATCTAGCTGATGCACAGCATCAGTGTTTGTTACTGCATGTTTGTTCCCAGTTTGAGGAAAGATTATAATAATATCTTTTTCTGCAAACTTATGGGAAAAGGGAACTTTGCCTCTGTATGATATGCCTATATTCTTCTGACTCCGCTGCACTTTGAAAGAAGGGAAACATGAGAACTAGAAGCTTGTATTTCTGTTGACTGAAGCCCTAGTTTTATGATCGAGTTATAAACATTTACAAAAGTGGATTTAAAAAATTCCTAAACAGGTGATGCCTGACTTCCATGAGAGTTAGGTATGTTACATGCTTAAATGCTTTTCAAGATCCTACTGTAAGTCCCTAATCCTTTCTATCTACTTCAGAGTCGTCACTGATGCTTGAGCACTTGAGGGCAGCTTTGTATCTGTCATTATTTCAAAATGATGGAAGTTGAGGAGGATTTTGTCAATTCAAAACTGATTGCTGTGTTATAAATAATAAATTACTTTTCTTTAATCAAAAATGTTGCCCATACTTCTGCCATTAAGCACATGGCTAATGCTTGCTTAGATTATCACAGCTTTAAGATGTCTATTCAATGGAACAAATGGAAAGTAATTTTAATAGACGACCTGAAATGTTTATGTATCCAAGTACTTGATGATCAACCTAGTGCTGGCCCATAAGTGTCCTGGCATCAGTTTAAGTAAAGTTCTTTAGCACTGTTGCACAGGTAGTTGTGCACTAAGGGGTTTGTTCTTGGTGAGAAACAACCAAAAGGAGCTCTGAACTGCTGCCTGAGGAATGCTGACATTTGTGCTTTCTTTCTATAAGCATATAACCAATTACCTTCTCAGAAGAGAGCCTCTTGACACCTGCCTCTTGACAGTATTCCATTAGCGGGTTAGGAATATAATGGAGCGTAAAGGACATGGGGAGGAACAAAGCAATTTGGATTGCCACGTATCTTAAAACAGTACTGGTGAGGTGTTGGCATCACAGGCATTGGTGAATACTAATATCTGCTTCACTCAGGTCATGATTTTGCTTTGTGTTCATAGTCTTGCTGCTTAATTCCTGAGCTGCTTGTATACTGAAATAGCAGGTAATGACAAAAGAAAATGGTAGCTGGGGGATTCAAGGATGAGACTTTTCCAAGAACAGTGAGTTTGCAACCAGTTTTACAGTAAGGCAGAATGCATGAATGTGTAAAATAAAATAATGCTGGTGCTGATATCCTAAATATAGCTTTGGAGGTCAGTACTGCTTCAGCTGGTGCTTGCATCATTCCCTGCAGCCAATGGAGTTAAATCAGAGGGAGAATGTGGTTCCAGGGAACTTAGCATATGGTAATCAGATAAGTTGCCATATGTTACCTTACTAACATATGGAGGAAGGAACACAGTTGGTAGGGGAATTTCTAAACCTGAAGTGAAAGGCAGCTGCTCTGGTGTCACTTGCCCTTGTTAGCTTCAGTATCTCACAGCAGTGTGCTGCTTGTATAGATTGGCTTGGGAGGCTTCCAGGTGAAAAATGCAAACCCCTGCTCACTTACAGGAGTGCTGCCCAAGGGGAAGGATTCTGAGCCAGTGGCAGGACCATTCTGGAATCCCTCTTCTTACAGTCCTATCTTCTGGTTCTTGTCTTGATAAAACACTGCTTTGATTAAATGTTTAAAAAAATATCTACTGCAGGGAGAATTATATTCCTCTGTTTGGGCTGGATGGTATCCTTAGAGCTTGAAATTGCAGAGTTTGGTTAAATACTAGGATCTCTGGAAAGACTAATCTGCTCTGCCTTTTGAGTGCTTTTATGCTTTAGGTACTGATCACTCATGTTAATAGTTCAGCTATAAATTTTTATGTTACAATTTTGAAATATGTAGGGCCTAAAATACATAAGTAAAACTCATATGACAAGGATATAATATTTGATGGTACTCTCAAGTCATATATTATCATGCAACTTTTTCTGGTTTTTTTGACCTGCTCCTAAGAGTTTGCATATGTTTTTTTCGAGACCAGAAGACTAAAAACCTGCAAGTATGAAATTAAAAGCCTCTGCATTTAAAGAAAGATATTTGCTTGAATTTTCCGTCTTCTTTCCAAGTCTTCTCTTGTCCTGTCCATTCCCATTTTACTAGTGAATGAAAAGCTGGTATTTGAGACTCCTAATGCCCTGCGGCGCTGCGTTCTTCTACCCGGTCTCAGGCGGCTCAGGAGCCCAGCTAGGCTCTGCCCTTTTGGTGAGACCAGGGCCACCGCGTGTCTGGGCGCTCTAGCACTGAGCGCTCTGGCGTGGGTTTGCCGCGTTCTGTAGCCAACGCTGAGAGAAGATAAAGAGACGAAGGAAGGCACACCTTGTCCTGCGTGGCTGGAGAAAGTTTATTCCCGTGTGGCTGCTGCGGTGGCTGGAGCGGTGTCCCCTAGCGCTCGTGTGGTCAAAATGGCCCCGAGACAAAGGGAGCATGGGGTTATATAGGGGGTGGGCAGATAGGGGTGGAAGCCCCCCTCGCCCAGTGGGGACAGGCAACAGGGGAGTGACGTGTACCATGGCAGCCTACAGGAACATAACAGGGGTGGGTACAGGGTTCCAGGATGAATAGGAAAACAAGGATGGGGCGACTGACACAGAACTTTCAGGAACGAACAGGGGGTGACTATAAGACTGACATGGGAAAGCTACAATGGTGAGTGACTCGGAGCGAACCATCGTAGGGGAAAATGGGGGTACATAGAACCGGCTAACTAACATTTATTAGAACCCCTAACTGAACCAGCCCGGGATGCAACAATGCCCTAAGGCAGATTTGGATGAACTTGCTTCCTTACTGGATAATTCTCTCTCTTATCAGATGCATGTATGTGATGGTGAACATAGATGACACAGAGGCATTAATTTAACACAGTGTCAGCTCTGTTCTGGGCATGCCTTTGTGACCTCCACAAGCACTTGACTCAGTCTCTCTAGGTGCCTATGAAATGCACAAGTTTGTGAGATTCATTTAGCCTCTTAACGCTGTATGTGTTTATCATTCTGTGGGAACAGGCTAACTCCTTTCTCCTTGTTTCCCTCAGCTAGAGGATGAAATTTCAACTTTGCGGCAAGTGCTAGCAGCCAAAGAGAAGCACCTGGTTGAAATTAAACAAAAACTTGGCATAAGTCTGATGAATGAACTGAAGCAGAACTTTAGCAAAAGCTGGCATGATATGCAGACAACTTCTGCGTGAGTACTGATCTTTACACTTACACGTATGAACATACCATGTTTTTCTAAAAGCTTTTGGGCTGAATTAATAGCAACATTGGTAGAAAGAACCACCCACCTTCATCAAGCGCTGTCTGAAAAGTCATTTGCTTTTTTTTCCCTCTTCATTTGACAACTGAATTTGACACTTAAGGAGAAGGAAAAGTGAGCTTCTCCACAACTGAGCTGAGCTGGGAGTTGACAGCAAGGAAGGCAGGGGCATGCATCATCCATGAAGGAGCAGTCTCACAATACCTGAACAAAGAGAGCAGAGCAGGTCCAATGACAGCAAAAAGGGTCAAGCCAAGGATTCAGATCTCCAAGTGCCTCTGTACTGATGAGCTAGGTCCAGGTCAAGCCAGAGAATCAAATCTGTGAGTTCAAGATCTGTGAGGTACCTGACCAGATAAAGGCATATCAGTAATATGACTTGACCTTAAATTCAGTCTAGGCTTTAGTATAGGTCCCAAATGAAGGGAAAAGGTGCTTAACAAGGGTTCTCCCAACTCTTGCACAACATTTTCATCACAGTCTTACTCAAGGTTTCACAGATGTGCAGTGCCAGATCTCGCCTTGAGCTGCCAAGTTCAGGGGAGTGGGGGAAAAAGCATTAACAGTTCCTCTCAGTGCATTCAAGGTGCTGACAGAGACTTGGTAAAATATGTTAAAATGTACATTTTTACATTGAAAGAACTATTCTTTCTTTTTTCATGAGAAGTCAAGGCATAAACCCCTTAATAAAAATACAGTTTGTATGTCTCCCGTCTCTCACTGTTGGACAGTTTCTCATTTAGGCCCTGCTTCCCATGACATGTCATTAGCAGGGGTATCACTGTTGACTTGGTGAGGATGTCTGGCATGTGCTAGGAGAGAATAGTCTAGAGACACTAAGCTTTAGAAGAGAGGAGGGGCACAAGACATCTGAACTAGAATTACTGGGAGAGACTAGCAAAATTTTGAAGCAGAAACTTTCATTTTTACTTGAAATTTGGTAGCAAGTTCCCAGATAGGTTTTAATTTTCCCTCCCCATTGACATTTTCCACAAAGATAGACTTAGGAGACTTTTTGAGTGTGATAGCTGCTACTTTTCATTTGAGATGAGTTTCAGAAACTACAGTCCATCAGAAATTGTTACGTGGGACTGAGCAGCAGGAGTCCTATTTGTGCCGCAGAAAATTCTGATGTTTATGGTCCAACTATTGTATAACTCTGCTAGACTCTCATGCCAGAACACCAGTGCTGGTACAAATCATAATCCAGCATTCTGAAGAATGGATGAGTTGGGTAATGGAGGTGAGTCATTGTTGCTGTACCAAAATAGCAGTAGGACAGCCTTATTCACCAAGATTCTCTGATTTAGGAAGGATGAAAAGCTTGTTTTTTTAAAAAAAAAAGTTCTAAATATTTATACACTTGTACTTTAGGTTTCTAAATCTACAATTACTCATTTTAAATTTTAAAATTTCCTGGGTTTAAGAGGTGAAATTTTGTTTCACTTAGCTAGTGTGCTTTCCTGTAAGTTTAAAACTACTTTTCTTTAGCAGGAAACTTTTCAAATGCACAGAGCACCAAAGTTTTTGTCCACTTATTGTTAATGTTTTTAAGCTCTCCATTTAGGGATGCATTCTTAGGTTTAGAGTGGACTTAGAGGAAGAGGGGTGGACTTCTCTCAGTAACAGTCCTGTAAACTGTGTTTGACCACTAGTAAAGAGTCATTACAGGATGCATGTCACCTCTACTGACTAAATTTAAACTTGAGATTTTGACTATTTTAAAGGCATTTATATTTTAAATGGTTGGCCACAAGTTCCTTGTTAATTTACTATTCTATTCAGTGCACTGATGCTTAGTATAATCTATTATATTGTAATATTTTGTGTTGGGGGAGGCAAAAGGTTCTGCTATAGAGGACATCAGTAACTAGAGAGCAAATGATTGCATTGAGTTTGGTTTGGTTTCATGGTGGTAAGGCATTCAACTGTTTTTTTACTTCCCACACACAGCTTTTTAATGATTGGGTTTTCAGTGAATAGATATGCATGGATATTCAACTATTAGCAATGCAGGTTTTTTATATTTTAAAAATAGATAATTCATTATTATTTAGATGCTAGAAGCAAGGTCATGTTGGTGGATTTTGAGGTTATTTATTTTAGGTTAAGAAATAATTGCAAATGTCTTTACATGGATATTTGTAAAGACCATAATTAAACTTTTCTAATTATTGTTCTGCTACAAAAGAAAGGTTTTATATAACCTGAATGCATTGTATTCAGTTGAAGCTTCTTGGTAGTGCTTCTGTAAAGTTCCCACAGCTCTCCTTACCTTCCATACTTCAGATTTTCACCATATAGAGGATTAAGGTAGAATATAGTATTTATGAACATTAACCTGGTTTTATACAGAATCACAGAATATTTGAGGTGTTGACAGCAATGTCAGGAGACTGTCTAGTCCAACTGACTCTTTCAGTCAGGACCAGCTAGAGCAGAGTGCTCAGGACTATGTTCAGTCAGGTTTTGAAAGTCTCCAAGGATGAAGCTTCTACAGCCTCTCTGGGCAACAAGGTTCAATTACCCTTGCTGTGAAAAACATTTTTCTTAAATATTAAAATATCAATACATTTTAATATTTCTTGCATTGAATTTGTGCTGGTTGCCTCTTGCACTTTCACTAAATACCACTCAAAAGGGCTTGCCTCTATCTTCTTTCCTCCTTTCATTAGGTTATTTATACACATTGATGAGATCCTTCCATGATCCTTCTCTAAGGTGACCAGTGCCAGCTTTCCCTGCCTCCTCATATGGGAGGTGCTCCAGTCCTTTACCATCTTTATGCACCTTTGCTGGACTTGTTCCAGTTTATCCATGTCTGCCTTGTACTGGGAAGCATGGAACAGGACCCAGGTGTACAGGTGTGGTCATAACCAGGGCTGACAGGGGAAGGATCACTTCACACAACCTTTGCTGCAAAGGCACATTGCTGATTCATGTCCAATTTGTTCTCTACCAGGATTCCAGGCCTTTTTCTGCAAGGGCTGCTTTCAGCTGGTTGATCCCTAGCCTCTACTGGGTTATTAATCCCAACCTGTAGTACTCTGCATTGCCCTTTGTTGAATTTACTGAGACCAAGTCCCACGTAATTGTATTCTTCAATGCAATTACAGACTTGCATTTCATTACATATGGAGAAGGTTACAAGGGTTACTTTAGCCTTTCACGAGTCCCTCATATTAAGCACTAAAGATCTAGATCTACAAGATATCTTGCCGTTTGCTGAGCATTTATGTTGTAACCATGCTCAGCTTTGTCCCTCAGCTTTTCATTTGGTGCTTTTCTGTAGTTCTTTGGAAGAAAACACATAAGACATTGTAGTCCTGTCTTCTTGGGAGATATTTCAATTCTACTGAGTTTCTAAGGAGCAGTTTTATCATTAAAATTACCCACCAATAAACTCACTCCAGCCTAATAGCTCCAACAAACTTCTTTGCCATCCTTTCTTAAAATGTTATCAACTGTTATAAAATATAAACCTCCTCTGTTTTCAATGGTTAACCTTTCAACCCATGGACAGAATAATAACTATGGAGAGAGCTTCTAGGGAGATGAAAATGCTTGGTTTACTACTAAGCCTCTCCAAAAAAAGAAATACTCCAGACATTCAGACCACTGTAAGCATCAGTACTGCCATGGCAAATAAATTATTAGAAAAGCTAGAAAATTAGAGGAAACCCATTCTATCTTCAAGGACTGCAATAGTGAAATTATGTGAACTGTTTCAAAGTCAATATGCTTAGTGATTCCAACAGGGGGGCTGGGAAGCCTGTGATGTGATGGAAAGTGGACCCACACAAGGCTAATACTCAGGATAGGAATCTGAAAAAAACTGTTTTCAAAATGGCTTTTCATCTTTTGACCTCAGATAGAAACTTTCACTTGTAGAAAGGGAAAAGCTCATGAATTATAGGCCAAAATCAAGAGAACTGTAAGTGCTGGCTCCCAACAACATGTTTCCTAGACAGGGCCCTGGGCTTTTTTTAGATAGTGACTGAGTTTTCAAGCCTTTTTAGGAAGGTTTCAGTGTTTCTCTGTTATTGCATGTGATATTTAATTAAGATTTGGGATAAGAGCATTCAATATGGACTTGGCCTTTTCCTCCAGAGGTAGAATAAAGATCTATTCATTGAATACCGGCTGAACTATGTGAGTCAAGCTTAGTTCTGCTGATAGGAAACCTGAGGACAACTGCATAGGTTTCAACAACTATTGGGAACTTACTGTTTTATAGTTCAAATTTCTGCCAGGTCATAGGAAAATAGAAGGTAATAGTTGCACTGCATGTGTTTTAGGCTTACAGTCTATGGTGCAGGCAGTCTTTGTTACTATAACTTTAAATATATAGTAATGTATTCCAAAGTTTCAGAACTTTTTTCAGTAAGTCAGATATAATTTGTGGACAGCCACAGTCCTACTGTGACTTCTAGGAATTAAGTAAACTGTGTTCCCACACACATACTTCTTGTGAGTGGTAGTAAAAGAAATGTGGGTGTTTCTGTTCATTGCAATATGTAATCACCTTTTGACATTTTCTTCTCTAAATTTGCAAGTAAATGTAACAGTTCTGTAAGTGAAGAAATTGTGTGTTGGCTTTAGCAAGTACATTACCTGTGTGTGAGTCTGTGCTATATGGAAGTAAAAGGAGCCTCTCTCTTCCACTGCCTTTGCTTCCTTTGGGTTAGATCAGGCAACATTCATGCTGTCTTCAAAGAAAATTATTTTGCTGCTTTTCCACATGTGTCTCTGGCCTTGAATTTTAAAGGGTATAGTAATAAGGAGAAAGGACTTCAAGAAGTTAACTTAGTCTGTTCTCATTGTTCCTTGTCCATTGTATGTCCATTTGTTTGCACGAGAGCCTTCAGCTAATGGAAATTCCACAGCAAGGTCAGGTGATCTGTTCCAGATGTTAGTTTCTCAGGGAAAAACCCATTGTAATTATCATGGGGCACCAGAAAATATAAACGTGTATTATAGTGATCTTTATGTGTGTATATCTAACTGTAAGGATGGGAAGGGAGGCCTGAAGGTAAATTGAGATCTCTGAAATTACAAGGATTTAAAATATCCAGGAAAAAGTTAGTAAAAAAAAAGGGGAAGGGGAAAGGGAAGGGAAAGGAAATGAAAGGGTGGAAAGGAGAAAGGGAGGGGAAGAAAGGAAAAGAGAGACAGAGATGTGTTTAATCTTGCATAATTTTTTTAATCTAATATACAGTATAGCCCATAGACATAGCCCACAGACAGTGTTACTGACACAGTTTAAGGTGGGATGAATTGCCTCTAATGTCTTAAGATCATCTGTGCTTCAGCAAACATATTTTGGCTTTTCTACATGTAGTGTAGCTGTAGCACACTTCCCCCCCCCCCCCGCCCCATTCTGTGATGCATTGCACAAATAATGCATTTCAAACAACTGTATCCCATATTTTTCCCACATGTTTAAAGATTACAGGGCAGTACAGCCCAGAACATTTGTCACCTTTGTCTGGCACCTTTCCTGACCTGTGACTCTCTCCAGCCTATTGAACAGTCAAGTCACCTTCCAAGTGCTGCATGCAGATTTCTGCTGCAGCCTGCAGAGGTTCAGTTCCCTGAGTTCTCTCCTTCCTCTCTCTGTGGGAGAGGAGCTACTTGGGGCATACTTCCTTAGATTTAGGTGTATGTACCCATCCAAGTGCCAGCACTGTTTCAGTTAATTCTTAACATCCCTAGCAATGGGAAGGATGACAAAAAATACATCTGTCATTTGGTTTTGAAGTTGGAATGAATTTCAGGAGAGTACTAAAAAAAACCTACCAAAACAAAAACCCAAAATAATGCACAACAGCTTAGAGTTAATTTGTGGCAAAAAAAATGACAATAACAATGCTCTTAGAGAATGTTTTATGTACCTTTTATCTGTCATATATGCATTTATCTCACTTGAGCATTAGCGTAATTTAGTTGATGCTGAGCCCTGTTTCTCCCAGAAAATCAACAGAAAAAGAGTTTTGTAGCTGAGAGTTTCTCGGGGATCCAGATGCTTTCGATCAATTCCAGAAAAGTCATTCTTGATATGACTAATGGTTTGAAAACTGAAAAGAAGTAAGCTCCATAGTGCACAGCTTGTGCTACCAGGCTCTGCTCTACTGTATAGTTTTGTTGTTAATTGTTTACGTTCCAGTGCATCTTCTGTGAGCCTTATCACAGGCGAGGGTTTCTCAAATGGATTAATTTTGCCAGCAAGCATTGATGGAGAGGCATAATGATGAATGAAGATGTATTAATTAGCAAATGTACTAATTTTACAGAAGCTGAATTAAAATTCTTTATCATTTACTGTGGTACATCAAACATGCAGCATGACATGCAAAATATAAATATTATATGTGTAGCCTACTTCTGTCAGTACGCTCTGTATTGCACCTGTGAATGACGAGTACATTTAACTCTGCCAGGTGAAGGGCAATTCTGTACTGAGATGAGATGAGTATGATTGTCCTGTCATATCCTGCAGATGATGTTGGCCATTTAAATGTCTAGTTCTCTCTATATGGCTGCTGCTTGGCTGTTCTTTCTATAAAGCACTCGTTCCTTCACATGTTGTGTTTTAGGAAACAGTATCTCCTTATATTTCCTTTCACTGTCTGTAAAAATCACAGTGAGATATATATATAGTGAGATCTGGTTGTCACAGGATAGCATAACCTAAATGTAGTATATGACACTGTCAAGTGAAAGTGCAGTCAAAATATGCTGCAAATCTACTTTGTCTAAATAGTATGTTACAGCACTGAAGACGTGAGTTATCTTTAAAGCTCCTTTTAATTATGTTGGGCATGTTATCAGAATATAACTGCAATATCAGCATATTTTGTGATAACCTCTGATAATCACTTTTATAAATAATTGCTTCTGTTAAAGAAATACCCTGTTTTAAAAACAAAATTATAATCAGAAGTTGATGGACAAAATTCTTAGGTTAATGTCATATATAAAGGTAATGTTCAAATGTTCAGAGGTGAGTGTTATTTACAAGTTTACAATTGAGACAGCAGTTGATATAACTTATTTAATTGCTCTTGTCTATGAAATACATTATGAATATTTATTGTTAAGTGCTGAGTGAAAGCACAGAATATGACCCTTGTTAACCATTACCAGCAATTCTTCTGTGCTATGGAGTATTTTCAGATGCCAGAAAATCAGAGCAGGAATTCCTACTCTAAATGAATAAATTGAGTAGGCTGTTTTTACTTTTGCTGCTGCTACTTGGTGTACTGCTGATGGTGACTTTGTATGAGCGTAATGATGTATTTGTGTAAAAACACGCTCAATGGCTTGGACGGAAGGTGGTCTTTCTTGAATCCCTGTATCCTGAATTACCTGTTTTTGCTGGAGCATTTCTGCCTGCAAGTTTGGGGATCAGTGGTTGGCCTGAGCTGCTGGCTGACTGATTCCTAAGATGCTGTCAGCTGTCTTGATGAGCTAGTGGTCAGCACTCACCTAAGGATTGTCAGCAGTGGCTGCTGAAAGGATGAGAGTGCCCAGGTGTTGTAGATGACTTAGCATGAAGAGCACTTGGTGGTGCAAGGAGGACTTAAACCATACATAGAGCACTTTTTCCAGTTAATAACTGTTTGTATTTCTTACCTGGAATATCCAACTTTATTTCTGCAGGTAAAGGTTTCTGAAAATTATGTAAGCTGTTCAGTGCATTAAAACGAAAGTACAAATTGCTGTGAGTTACATGAGATGATGAAAACTGCTTGGTCAGATGATTAATATGCAATACAACTGAGCAGATTCCCAAATGACAGAGAGAATATGTTGAAGAGATCATTGTTACCAGAGTGCTTGGTAAGATATCAAATGAATGCTGTAAATATGAGATAACTATGAGAATAAATATATCTGAGCCAAAATACAGTACATCATACATCCAAATATCAAAACAGCACATAACTAACTACAGGGAGGCAATGTGCTCTGTGGGAAGATTAGTGAAACATAGTGAATGAAACATGTAATAATGGAGAGGTGGTAATGACCAGGGGGGTTGATTTTTAAGCTATCAGAGAGCTCTGCTGAGATGCAAATAATTTTTTCGTCTCTGCTGACAGGTATTGCATGTTGTGCTCCATTTTCACCTTTGTTATTTTGTTGTTCCTTAAAATTCTTGTTCAGCATTGCTGAAGAGAGGAGGGGTATGTCATAGGTCATTTTTGCTGAAGTTGGTGCTGAAAAAAGACTAGTTGTGTAACAGTTTTAGCTGGATTTATGCTCTTATGTAATGTCAAAAGTATTAGGAACACAAATGCAGTTTCCATGTCTTCCTCACTAGTGGAAATACTGGAGGATGTTTGGTTTATGGGATTTACAGAGAAAACACAATATTGCTGGAATGTCAAAATCAGTGTCGTTTCAGCCACTTCCCCGAAGATATATTCTGACCAATGTAATGTTCAGAAATATGTAGGGGACTCTAATGTTTCTCAGTGAACTTTGCATCTCTGCTGTAGGGCGCATTTTGGACTGTTCTCTAAATAGTTTTACACGGTGTGAAGAACTTGGGGTGAAAAGGTAAGACATAGAGATATTTTATCATAAAGTTAAATGTGCCTATAAATAAAATTATCTCCAAGATGTCATTTAAAAAAAATCAGTTTAGAGGGATATCTGAAAAGTATTTTTACTATGTACATTCATTCTGTACATAAATAGGTTGCGCTACAAAGGACCTTTTAGAGTTGGAAGTCAAATCTTGGCCTTCATGTTGTCATCAGCCAAATTCCACTTACTTGTGCTGAATAGTTTAGGAAGCTTTTCTGTTAGCAAATTCTTTAAGACTTATATGCCACAGGCAACAGATTATTTGATTTTTTTCTTTTTCATAGTCAACTCTTACCAAAAAGCTATGTGCTTATAGTTTGACAGTAGCATCCTTATTTTAGGGTCTCATCCCATTCTAGTTTATGAGAATATATCTACTGTCAGCAAGAGACTGACATAGCTATTAAACTAGTTAAGCTAGAGGATGAGGACTCAGTGAAATAGGAGTATTGCATTCTTGCTATGTCCAAGGATGACTGGCTAAGAGGAAAGGAGATTCAGAAAAAGACAATATTTTACATCTTCTCTGTATTGTATAGAATAAATAAAACCAGCATAACCATTGCTTCTTCCTTTCTAATTATAATTTTTGTCCTTCTGTCAGTGTTGAAATGTTTTAGCCCTTGTCATTCAATGCGGCGTGGGTTTTCGCTCTCCCCGGCTGCACGCGGCTCTTGGGAGCCCGGCTGTGGCGTAGCTTCCACGTGCTGCCGGGGTTTGCTGCCGCGGGTTCCCGGACACGGCTCTGTGTCTCGGGCGCGTGGGCTGGCCAGCCGCTGTTACCGTGCGCTAGGGACCCGGCAAAGAGGAAGGAATTTGTCCATTTACTCCGTGCTTAGCAGGAACGGTTTATTGGTCACGCGGCGCGGTTCGATGGAAAGACGCGACCGCTCCCGGCACTCGCATGGGAGAAAATGGCGTCTGACTGCCGGCGGGATAGGGCTTTATGGAGGGGCGGGGCGAGAGGATCCACGGCCTGCCGGCCAATAGGGGCGGCTGCCATGGCGGTGACGCCAGCAACCGCGACCAACCAGAGAACCCCGCAGGGGCGGGCACCGAGCCGCGGGCTGAGCGGGATCGTGTGGCCAGCACAGGGTTTCCCGGGGCCGGACGGCAGGGTGGTTACAGGAGCGGCACAGGGGTAAGAGCCGGCAGCAGGGGGCCAGAAACCGCGGGGGGGGAAACAACGCGGGGGAAACGTGGGATTACAGAACTTATTTTAACATAAATTAAAAACCCTAACCTAAACCCAAACTCCGGGATGCAACAATTCAACATTGTGAATGTGTTTAGTTCAGCTTATCTAAGTGGAAACTGCTAGATATTCTGTACCCTCGTCTTCAGTTGCTCCCTGTGGATTGCCTTGTTAGTCAGTGGAAACAGAGACAAGCACCTTCATAGAAGGAGCCCTTTCACTTGGCAGTTTAAGAACTTGTTAGGTCAGTAGAATGTTGTGGCTTAGGAACATAAAATCAAGGACTTTTTTTTATCAATTGCCAGTGTATTTTGGTACATGCTCTCAATCCTATAGTTTTTTTTGTTCATAGGAGAATGAGAACCAGTGGAGATTTATTTCTGAATTTTTCATGATCATTTCTTCTTGTCTGCCAACACACACCACAGGATAGAAGACTGATCATAGTGTGCCCTCCTTTTGTTACTAGGTCAGTACTTCTAATTCCAAGCTTGTCTGCATCACTGGGAGTGTCAGCAATCAGAAGGAAGCCTCTGACATGCTCAGAATTAGTTTAGTCAGCAGAAAATCATCTGTGCAGAAAAGCTTACTGATTACTCTGAGAGTGCAAGTTACCTGTACTGAAGGGTCTGTATGGGTCAGAGTGTGTACTCTGAATCAGTAAATTAAGATGATTCTGTATTTGAAGCCACATGCTGTAAGTGAAATTAGTAACATCTTTTAAAAGAATTCAGTCCTACTAAGAATATGCATTCACTCTCTAGGTTTCTTCATCTTTCTTTCTCTGTCCTTCCCCAAACCTTCTTCCTTTAAAGAAATTTTAAAAAGTGAAAAAAAAAAAAGGAAAATTGTGGAATGTGGAAACAGATTTGATGATTTTTTTCTATTTTAAATATCACAGAATCATTTTGAAGTGTATCTGTTAAAGGTACCTAATATGTATATGCTTGAAAGAGCAGAGTTGTATTTGTCCTGATTCTTTTCTGTGCTTCAGACAGCAGATTTTGCCAGAAGGTCAGTGTCTGGTGAAGGAATACTTACTTGATATAAATATGATTTTCTGTAAACAGAAGTTGCATCAAGCATGTATTCAACAAATCACTGCATTCTGCTTTTAACCAGCATGCACTGGCCCATCTAGGGGATGTGATCTGCAAGGGGGAAAGAGAGGATTGCTAAGTTAAGGATTGCTGTGGAGAACACTGCACTTAGGAAGTTGTGCAGAAATGGGCATCCTCACCCATGTTTATTTTGAGCCACAGTTACTATGTTTATTAACATTTCAGTGGATGGGACTTTGAGGGAAATTAGTTGCAGGGATTCTAGTCTCTTTTTTAATACTTATCACTATATCTGTTCTATTTTTTGTTTCCAGTTACAAGAAAACACATGAGACCCTGAGCCATGCGGGGCAAAAAGCAACAGCAGCTATCAGCAATGTAGGAACGGCTATCAGCAAGAAGTTTGGAGATATGAGGTATTGGCATCTGCTGCTTCTCTGGTCTTATTTGGAGGACTAAATGTATAAATCATTTGTCAGCTCTTCATTTCCTTCTACATTAGTGTTTTAAAGGTTCAAGTAGTTTGTAGTTAGAGTATTTAATAACATCCATGTTTTTAACTGGAAAGAAGGCATAATGATGACCAAAGATAGAATTTTTATTTGAGTCCTGTTTTTTTTTTTTTTTTTAAATACAGTCAGAAATCCTTTTGTAATGAGTTTACAAACTCAAGGAAATGTATAAGTAAAATAGAACAAAAAATTGCTGTTAGATCTGTATTAACCCAGTTTTATTTTCATGTGGATGCTGGAGAAAAATATCTGAAGAAAAGAAGCCTACCTAGCAGCTGCTTGTGTTAAGACAAAAGATACTTCAGGCTATTTTTAATCAGTTTTTATTGAAGATATACTGCAAAGTTTTGTTCTGCAGTTGTATAAAAATAGATATGATAGAAGTATAAAAATAGATATGATAGAAGTAACAGGAGTTGAGGTCAGTAGAACTGTCACTTAAAGGCAACTTCTGTGTCAGGTTTTATATGTTGATGTATCTTTTAAAGTGTTGGCTTTAAAGTTCCTCAGTATGAGAGCAGAAATTGCATACTGTAAAGCAGCATTCCAGTTTTCATTAGGTAGTAGAATTATGGAACTTCTTGAGTGCTTGAAGGAGTTGATTTTTTTGTTATAAGTGGACATGGATAACTCTACAATTGTGTAATTAGAATCTCATTTATTAATAGTGTATATTATCCTATTGGTATGTACTCACTTTTTTTGTTATTTTGTAATGTATGTAACTATATCCTAAGATCTAGGTAACTATATCCTAAGATCTGTGTGTGCTGCAAATGACTGAAGCTTAGCTCATGGCAATAAAACCTTTTTCCCCCTTTTTACTCTGGATCTTAAATCTTTAGAGTCCCCCCCCCCCCCCCTTAATACCTACTTTTTACATACAGCTGAATAAATCCTCTAAAGAAGTATTAATGTTTTTCTAGGTGAAACTAAAAAAGGAAAAATCTTCATTACTGTATCATCTGCTTTACAATGTCTTTTCCACACTGCAGTTCAAAATGGAAATTTAGTAAATGACTTGCAACCTTCATACATTACTTAGTTATGTATGAACATAACTAAGAATTTTTTACTTGATACAGTTAAACATTCATGAGTAGAATATGCCTATCAAAGGATAGAAGAATAAGCAGGCATGCAATTATATTTTCTTAGTGTATTTTTTTTAGTGTTCAGAAATCTAAGAGCTGAAAACTTTCTAAAACATAAATTTGAGCCTTCATTTAAAAGTTTCTTGAAGGTTTTTCTTCATAAATTTATCATTATTTAGAATTTATTTTAACTTATATGAGCTTTTGAAATTCATAACACCTCACGTCTCCCTGGAGGAATAGAAATTTATATGGTTTATTTGTTCGTTCATTCATTCCTTATTTGGAGTCTCCCTGGTCTTTCCTTTGGTGCCTTCTGGCTCTTCCATTATGAGAAACAGTGAGTGAGTTCTTCTTCTGTCCTTCATTTCACTCATTATTTCTTGTGGGTTTATTGTATTTCACTTCAGTTCCCTCTTTCCAGGCTCCTGCTGGATGAATCACTTTCACAAGCCTTTTTATGATCTTTGTTAATTCTTTCTGCCTTCCCTGCATTTATAGTCATATTCTGTATTTTTGAGAAATGTATAGGATGTGTGTGATGCATGTGGTACCAACATATTCCCTGTTTCATTTTATGTTTTCTTAACACTTCCTCTTGCAAAAAAGACAAGCCAACAGCTCAGCAAACAGGTCCATGCTTTAGATCAGGGACCAAAGTGTTTCAGCAGTGACCGAAGAGTTTCTGTGTAAATACCTTGAGCAATGGCTCTGGATTATAGAGGGAAGGATGACTTAGTGGTTCAGGATTTCTCAGGTCCTATTACTTGTGCTTTGCACATGGTGTGAGATTAACTGCAAAGGCAGAAATGTCTTCGCTGAAATACAGCGTGTTCAGTCTTTAATATTTCCCTCAATCAATCACTGTTACCAAATGACTTACCTATCAGTATCAGCCCTCATGCCCATGACAGTCATGCTTCTGACATGGCAGATGGGAGGTGTTTATCCCATTAGCTCTTTAGCTAAGGGCTCAAAGCAGAGGCTGAGTCCAAAAGCATTTTGATTAATCAAAAAGAGGATTTCTAGTACCTTTCTTTGATTGAAATTATTACCTTGAACCTGGTTGGGAAATTTTCAGGTAAATATGAACTACCAGTGCTGCCTTTTTTGTGGATACTTGCTGTTTTCAGTGAAGTTCTCAGTTAGGAGAGTTTTCTTGATGCTTGGTGTTGAAGCAGCAAGTGGTCTAGCCAGGTTCCCATAGTTATAGAGAGAGAGTGGCGTGACTTGGACCTTCTGCATGTGCTGCACATCCTAAATCTGGAGTGATGGTCAGTATGCTTCCCTCAACAACAAAGCTGGCCTAAATTCTTGGCTCAGCTTGGCCAGGTGTAGTTCTCTGTGGGGTCACATTACAAACCTTATCATTTAAATAACCTGATTATTAAAAATCTTCCCCCTCCCTTTCCAATCTCACTTGTGTTTGGGGAAGTAAACTGTAAAGAGGCAGGAATTTTCTGTGTCATTGTTGCTTTTTTTGCTAATCCAAATAATTTTATTTCAGTGATCTGGTGTATGGATTATCACCACCCCCTCCCATACTGCTGTTTTAAACAAACACCAGACTCTAGCTTAATTCTCTTGGTTAGGCATTAAGGCTGATAGTCACCGATGACATCCAGATGCAAATCCCTGTTCTGCTTTCACTCAGAGCAGACACTTGAAAATGATTTCTAAAATCCAGATGTCATCATAATTCCCAGTATGTTCAGCAGCCTTACCCCCTGGTGATGGTGATTTTGAAAGGGTTTGTAGACAGACTGACTAAATACTGAAACCCGTCTTCTTTGTGAAACAAAATTCTGTTTTCCATGTTACCTGCTATGTCAACTGTACAGAGCACTACATGAATAACATGTTTCTGTTCTGAAGTTGTTGAGTCTTAATTTTCATTTTGTTTTATCTCTAAAAATATTACTAAAATATCATATAAAAACAGGCCAGACAGACTCCCCCAGATGTGCTATTTTGCTCTGTTAGCATTCAAGAAGATAAAATCTGTAAAAAAAATGACAAAATTCTGTGTTTCTGAAAGAACAGATGCCACCCTTTGGGGACCAAATGCTTTTCTTGCAGCTGCTGTGTTTTTCTTTCATCCCCGCCCCGTCTTCCCAGTGTTACAGCTCTCTAATTCATTTTGTGCATGAATAATCACTAACGTTTTACATTTTCTGAATTTTCTATTAATAAGCTTGTAAGGGCTCTTTACAGTCATAATGCATCCTATTTAATATTGTGTTTCTAGAAATACAAGAAATGCATATAAAACCAGTGTACAGGTTTTATACCGATACTTCTGCTTTAGGATACAAACCAGACACTAGCAATATAGCTAAGATAATAGATTCTTCATTAATGGGCCTTGGGATTAATGATATGCCATCAAGATTTTTTTTTTTTTTTCTCCTCCACCTCCAGCTCATGTTGTCTCTTTTAACATTTATCTGGTATAGAAAGTTGAGAGGAAAGGGGTAGTCACAGGTCACTCACAGGGCATTGATCAGAGGCTCAGATCTCTCCATGTTAAGAGATTTGCACTGACATTTTAATGTGGCTCTTGCTAAGATGAGCACAGATGTGATAGAGTTGAGGGTCTTTATCCTTTTCTCCTTTGCTTTCTGCTAAAGTTTGAGTATTTTCAAGCTATACTCCTGGACTACTCTGCAGTTGTCTGTATGGATCTATGTTTCATCCCTGCTGATGACCTTTTCAGAAACAAGTTGTGATACTAAGTGAGAGATTTTCTGGATTTTGGGTTGCTTTAAAAAAAAAAAGAAGAAAGAAAGAAAAAATACCTATGTACACTACACTACTATATGCACACTACCACATACATTGCTGCTACTCAAGTAAAGGTATTTAAAGATTAAGTTAACAAAGGTATTTATGCATGCAAATTAGGATGTCAGCAGTTACATTTTGTATAGCTCCTTCATTCAGCTGTCTGGTAGGTTTTCTTTAATTACATGATCACACAGACCCCTTTCAAATTCAGTGCCTGGGATGAGCCAGCTCTCAAGATGAATGAAGGTAATATAATGCCTCATTCCTGCCAGGAGTTGGAAGGCAGAGGTGGAAAGACACAAAAGACTGCAGGAAGGGACAGCCTGGGGGGCATGACTGTAGCAGCTGAATGTGTCCCTCAGAGATCAGCACAGAAGGTATAGGCGGCACGAGAGGGGTGGAGGAAGGCAAAGTTAATTCCTCTCCGGAGGTGCAAGGGGGGTTCTGGGAACTACAAAGCAGATACTGGAGGAATGCATTAACCTGTTATTTTCTAAGCATCTCTAAGATAGCATGATAGCAAAAACATAAAAGGATTTGTCAAGAACAATTACCTTGAAATGACAGCACCTGTCATAGAGGATAGATGGAAGGTAGGAGATGTGATAGAGCTTGACTTTGATAAGGCTGTCTGTAGTGTTTCTTGCAGAACTAGAGAAATACAGTTTAGGTGTTATTGCTTTATCAGGAAGAGAGCATAGGTAATTGAAAATTGTATCCAAAGAATAGGTCTCCATAGCTGACCATTATGTAGTATTTTGCAGGCATCTGTCCTGAGTCTGTTACTCATCAGCATTTTCATTGCTGGGTTAGATGAAAGTGCCAGGATGGCATCGCTTAGCATTCCCATATGACTGCAGTGGCAGGGTATGCAAGCACTTTAGGCACCTGGATTAGAAATCCACATTATTATAAATTATAAAATAAAATTCAGTGTAGGAAAGTGTAACGTGCTTTATTGCCAAATGGGGGAAAATTCAAAAGCAGAGATGGGGAGCACTGACCAGGCAGCTCTACATAGAAGGGCTAGCAAGTCTAGCCTTGTGGTTCATGAGTACAGCTGAACAGGGGTTATTTCTGAAGGCTGTGAAATCTCTGTCATTTAAAGCTTTTAGAAGCAGGTGGGGCCAAAACCTTTTTGTGATGGTTCAGGTATGATTAATCTGCTTTACTACACTAAGAGTTGATTTTTGCTGTGCCTTTATTGTTGTGCCTTTTAGGGTTTTTGTTGTTGTTGTTTGTGGTGACAGAGTTTTTGCACAGTCTTTTAGGATTTCTGTGATGTAGGGATGTTCTGGGCACTTAAAACTGCTGTCAGATCAGAATTCCTTCAAATGCTGTAGCTGTCATGCCTGAAACTACCACTTGTAAACCTTTCTGTCTTTTGATACCCCTATAAAGGAAATAGCAATACTACCTTGCTTCAGAACGTAAGTTCATAAGCATTTCTTTTGCTGATGGATGAGGAGGTTGTTTTCTCTCACTTCCATGGACATTTGCCCCTTAATTTGTGCTGTTTTTTAGAGGTCTGCAGCAAGAGAGATTTCCTTATCCTATGTCTGTGCAGGTATCTGTATTGGCATGGAGAAGGGGGTGGCTGTTACTGGGAGCCAGCAGATAGTAAAAGGAGGGTAACAGTATTACTTAAATGGGTCTAAGCAGAAATGTCTTGTGAAGACAAACCCTTGAATGTCTGAGAAGCATCAGTGTACGTGATGATGTGTATAACCTTGTAAATAAACCTGAAGAAATCAATGCTTTTCTTTGGAGCAAAATATGAACATTGCACAGTAAATAATGCATCACACCACACATTGAGAAAGGATGTGAAAAGTAAGTATTTGAAGAGATGTTCATTAAGTGTGCACCACCTCTCTGGCTCACTGCATGAGGCAGGTGTTCCCTTGAAGTGGTCTGTAATTAAAGACTACATCAGTAACACAGATGAAGGAGAGGCTTGTCTGCCTCATCATTTCTCAACTTTGGAACGTTAATGGCATCCTTTGAATATTGTATATCAGTGTGTCTCTCCCAGTTCCGCCTTAATTAAATTTCCTGTGAGGTGGAACACAGTGTCAAAGTGTTTCAAGTATTGTTTTCAACAAGGAAAAAGTATTTTAGAAAATGTCATTTTAGGAATTAAAAACTCCTTATTTTTTCCATAGCCTTTTTTAACTGAGAGATGGTTAAGGAATTCAGAGGGGGGAAAAAAATAATTTGCTCTTATGTACCTGTACAATTCCAGTTCACCTATACTTTCTCTTTAATGATATTAAAGGAGGCTATGAGAAGAGAAACCAGGTAGCATTGTTTAAATATGTTCTAATGAAGAGAACACAAAATTTAGTTTTTAAAGATAAAACTTTTGTTTTTTCAATGCATACATAATAGGTGACTGCATAGTGAAGGACTGTGTGAAAATGTTTGCTTTGGAGGGATCTGAACTGATCCACATTCTACTGTGAATTCCAGCATCAAGATTTGAATGTAAATTATTTTATTTTTCTCCTTGGACAGTTTGACATGCTACAGATGCATATGTCTATTTTTGTTACCTTTTCCTAATACTTTTAACTCTTGCTTTTCTTTTTTTGTGCATCCACCCCAGATCGCATTCAATTGGGTAAGACACATTACTCTCCTTGAATACTGCCTTTGTATTTGACAGGATTTGTTTTATGGGCTGTAATGCAGTTACCTCTTTCCTTTCAGCATCATTATATCCTGCTTAAACTGTTATGCCTCATTTTTACAGCATGGTCAGTGTAAGAAAAGTGGACTGTTTGCCTTGAGTAGATTAGTCTTAAATTCAAATAATGGACACATTCAAAAGACATTGGTCTTGGGAAGACCTGCTTATATACAATCCCGTTCTCTCAACCATATTCTTTCTGTCAGAGGTTTGAACATGAGCAACAAACAGTAAAAATTCTATTCAGCTGAGTTTTGTAAAGATTATATGAAGTATTTAATTACCTAGTCTTCAATAGAGGAAAAGTATCTTAGTCATGATTCTTTAAAAGTCTTGAGTCCTGCAGAAATTTCCAAGTTCAGAAGATGATAAAATAGTTCTTTATAATTAGAGTTTGAGTTTATTGAGTCTGTAAAGCACTTGAATATATGATGAAAAAAATTGTTAGAAAACAATTTTATGTGTTCTCAAAGATTCTATAAGTAGTCTGGCTTTATGTCAGTTCACCCTGAAGAGAGGCTGAACAGCCCTGAATGCCTTGCCAGTCCCTCTGGCCTTGTAGTATCTTCACTGAAAAGCTCAAGAGCATTTTTTCCATTCAGCTTAGTTATCCTAACAAGGACTCTATTCACTGAGTAAACTTCAAAGTACAGCATAGATTGAACTTCTAAATTCACTCTGACATGAAACTAAAATGTAATATTTACTGACCTCTGTCAAGAAGGATCCCTGTTCTCTGCAATGATCACTATCACAGTCATGCATGTCTTCAAAAAAGCTTAATATTTTAGGCTTGTACTAAAAGAAGATTTTGCACTGTTTCTATAACTTGCATTTTTAACTCTTTAGAAAAATTAAAATATGAACTCAAAAAAATAAGCATTTAATATTTTGATTGTCTGTCATGTGCCATCTCTTAGCTATGTGAATTTAATCTTCTGATTTAAACCTTTATATTTGGAATGTTTTGCTATTAAAAGAGGAGCAGTCTATGCTGAAATACTTCCAAACTCTATTTTTGTCTATTTTTGTAGGTTGGATGCTTGCTTAATTTAATGAGGACTGCACTTGTGAAATGTTTGGGCTAATCTTTCATAAGTCTTGAAAATTATGTGAAAAATTAAACATGAAACATTAGCATTGTCTGCTGTCAGTTCTTGTCTATCTGATCTTAGCAGAAGCCTTAAAATATATACAACAGCAAACAGTTTGTATTAGATCTCACTATTCCACATGCTTGCCAAATATCTCTTCCCTCCCTTCCCCACCCCCATTTCTGAATCTCTAATCTGGAAAAACAAATCTGTATATAGACTCAGTGCTGCTCTGATTTTGTATAGTTTATAACAAACACATGTGCTGTTTGTATGAGAGCTTTCATTATTTAATGCTATAATCATGCTTTGCTTGCAGGCAAGTGTTGGTGATACTTACAGTAAAACTCTCCCTGTTCTCAGTCAGACCAGTCTGCAGCTGTCAGTCAACACTGAAAGTAGCAATGCAGGAATTTTTGGAAAAAGACACACTCTTGCATCGCACACTTCACTTAAAGTACTTATGGAAAGTTCTTAAGCTTCAAATAAAGATTCTTATTTGGACCAGGCATGATGCTTCCCAGCAGCAGGGAGCAGGTGATGCTGTGAAAAGAGTTGGTGTCTCAGGTGGGAGAATTTGGCTCATGTAAGTCAAGCAGTCAGTGTGGGTGGTACCTGGAGGTCTAAAGGTGTGCAGCATGATTTGGGGATCTTTGAGTAATGCAGAGGCGGCATCCTCTGCTTGCAGCCTTCCAATACTCCTGCTTCTGGGAAGTCTGAGGAGGGAAGTGTCACAAAGAGAGCTGGATGAGAGCTGTGGAAAATAGCTCCGTACCTTTGGTAAAGTTGCGGAGTGAAGGAGGAAGTGAAATGTCCTGGAGAGGTGCAGATATGTGAGAGTGTTGCCTCCCTGGCTGAAGAAACCTCTTGTTTAGGTAAGCAGTTGTGCAGGAACCTTTTGAGATTGAGAGTCAGCTGAACCAGCTCAGCTGACGTGCACAAACCTGGGGTGTATCCCTCCTGCCCAACACAGAGCTCGTCCTCTGTTACTGAGGGACAGTAGGAGGTGGTTCTCTGTGCCCCTCTCATGTGTCTCTTTAGATAGAAGGAGTCTGCACCATTTAAATGGATTTTGCCAGGAGCTGTTTTGCATCATTCTTTTGAGCCCCATTGCTGGTCAGTTGACATAAGAATGTGTTGGTAAGATCTTTAGTGCTGAGAGTTTGACAAGCCCTTGCCATCAGAAGAGGAGGAATACCAGTTCTCTTGACTATATGTATATGTACATTTAAAGCTAAGTTTAAAAAATACATTATAATCATATTGGAAATCAGATTTTACAGCTTTTTTTTTTTTTCCTTATGTTTCCTTTCATCCCACAGCTATTCTATTCGCCATTCCATAAGCATGCCTGCAATGAGGTAATGTGCTACCCACTTTCTATTTGCTATGGTGATGTTGAACAGAGTAATGAGGGGGGATTTGCATACTTTGATCCTGATCCTGCAGTTTTTAGTTGGATGAGAAGTCTCACTTCAATCAATTAAGGTTATTTGTGTAGATGAGGGCTGCAGGACAGCCGAGCTGCGGATACAGGCTTTTTTTTTTTTTTTTTCATTTTAATTGTATTAACTGCTTAATCTCTTGTACAAGCCTTTGAGTAAATGAAGCAGTTCTGAGATGTATTTGGGTAGCTGATTGTTACCAGGTTTGTATTACTGAATCTGAAATTCAGTTGTTTTGCTGTCTCTAGAACATCATCCAACACCCATTAATGTCAGAGATGCTTTCCACTCCAACAGGCTTGGATCATGCTCCTATGGAGGGATTTTACATGAGTGATTTCATATTTTAATGGCTATAATCACGCTTTACTTGACTGCAGCCAAATATTCAATATTTGTTCAAGTAAAGCTCTGTTTTCAATAAAATTAGTATCCAGCTTTCTTTTTACTCCTTTGGCCTCTAAATACATGACTGTCCCCACTCTGTGCCAAGCATGCATGAAAAACAAACTCACAACTAAATGATGCTAATTCATTCAAATTCAGCAGGTGGGTAGTTTAAGGCAAGAATTCGCCAATGTGACCTACCAATCAAATATATGTAATAAAACTCAGTTTCTCCTTTTCATCCTTCTTATCCTATGAAAAAATCTGTCATCTAAATAACAGAAACTAAATTTGCATTATTTTTTCAACTGGCTTATGTTTACCCTTCCCTTAAACTGGAGTCATTTTAACTCAGCCTGATGAGGGATATGATATAAATGTATTTGCAGAATGTGGAACTGTGCTGGACAACAGTGCCTGAGCTTCAGAGTATTCACTAATAATGAAGCACAATGTATGCTTTAAATGAGCTCTCAGGTGCCAAGCAAGGAGCAGAGAACCAGAAGAAGGTCCCTTCACCCATTGTAGACTTGTCCAAGTCTCCATTGTGTTGGGTGAACACAGAGAAAAGCTTAGCTTAGTCAGAGAGGCACCTTAGGAACACAGTCTCTCTAAGTCTTTGTCTTTGAAAGCAGCAGTCACAAAATCACAGGAATGGGACGGGGGGTAGGATTCCTCAAAGACATTTGGGACCCACTTCCCATGTGGCTCTAATCTCCTTCTTCCCAACCTTAGGACATTAAACTTGGCATCTTCTTAATAATGTAGGTTATGAACTTGCTCATCACCTGAAAAAAATGTTTATTTCTCTACAGCAACAATACAAATGGATAAAACCATAGAAAAGCAGCATTATAGGCAGCATTGTCTTGTTGTTCTTCTGAGAACATGACAAATGTATCATAGAGTAGGCAGGCCAGTTATAATTTGTTTCAATTACTAGATTCTACTTTTGAAAATTTGTAGCTAAAAAGTACTCATCCGATTGCCATAATTGGATTTGACTGACAGAGCACAAGTGAGTGTTCATAGCCTTGTGCTGCCAGCCAACCTTCATTCTGTGCTGGCAGTGTTGCCTGGTAAGAACTGATCAAATTGGGGAATTATCCCATGATGGTGGCAACTGACTCTTTTTCCTCCTTTCAACTTTTTTTCTCCTAGGAATTCTCCAACTTTCAAATCGTTTGAGGAGAAGGTTGAAACCACTGTCACAAGCCTTAAGGTAAAGGTTAGGGGCAGAGTTTGCATGCCTGTGTGACAGCTTAGTTGTCCTTATCATTTGTACAGGAGACTGATTTAATTTGTTGTTCCATCAAGAATTTCATTGAGCACTAAGGGAAAATGAAGGCAATATGCAAAGAAATTGTTTTCCTTTGCTTTGTTGCTAAGAAATTATTTCTGATGCCTGCCAAAGTAAGCAAGTGGTCTCAGAAATGCCAAAAATAGTGGTGGTAAGGAGCGTCTGTTCCCAATCAGTCCCAATGTGTCATTCAGAAATAGAAAAAGGTAATTCAAACTGCACAGCTCTGAAGACCATTTCCGCTCACAGTGATCTGCTTGAGAAGCCTGATATTATTTTATTGATTAAGCAAAGGTGTTCTAGAGGAGAGTATTTGTCATGCCAGCTCAGCCTGTTGTGTTCAGAATGTTCTTAGATCATCCTTTAAGAAATCTGTAATTAAGCAGGACAATACAGTAAGTTCTGAGTCTGAAATAATCCTCCATATCTCATGAAGTCTTTGTTGTCTGTCTTTACTGACAAACTCACTGACATTTTCTCAAAATATTTTCTTCTTTTCTTTCTTTCTTTTCTTTCTTTCTTTTCTTTCTTTTTTTCTTTCTTTCTTTTTTTCTTTCTTTCTCTTTTCTTTTCTTTTCTTTTCTTTTCTTTTCTTTTCTTTTCTTTTCTTTTCTTTTCTTTTCTTTTCTTTTCTTTTCTTTTCTTTTCTTTTCTTTTCTTTTCTTTTCTTTTCTTTTCTTTTCTTTTCTTTTCTTTTCTTTTCCTTATGCAAATGGGGAAGGGAAGCTGGAGTAGTAGATCTAGGGTGCCACCAGGGTAGACTGCAGACAAATGGGAATGTTTCAGCATTGCTCCTCCTTTTTCCTACCTCTGTTCCAAGGCTTGCAAGATTAGGAATACAGGGGATGGGGGGAGAAATCATGGAGTTACCCTTCAATTCTGTGGTTTTGTTGTGGTCTCAAAAATGGAGAACTACCCAGTGAGGCCCCTGAAAAAAGAACAGCAGTAGTCTTAGCATCTTTTCAACCCCCGAATCAGCAACAGATCTTCAGTGATCCTAGTGTTCTGCAGTTTGCCAAAACTGATGTTCAGGTTTCATAACATTTAGGAATCAAATTTCAAATTAGATTTTATTTGCTCTTGGAACCTGGACTTTGGGTTGCAGCTTTCTTGGGAGAGTATACTAGTTCATTTTCCCCTGGAAATCAAACAGGAGCAGGGTGCCTCATTCTTCTCAACTTTTCTGAAAATCTGAACTCTGATAAATTAAATGTTTTATTGGACTTTCAAGCTAGGTAAGCTGCTGTGCTAGCTAAAGAAACAGGATTACGTAGGATTAACCCTTTGGAAACTTAGAACACAAGGTTCATTTAATTAAAATAATCTTCCTAAGCATTCAGTGGCTGAGAGGTTGAAAAAATGTCAGGCTGTCTTTGAGTTCTGCTGCAATTCTAGGATGGAGTAACAGGTTTTGCCCTATTTTCAGGCTTGAATCAGCTTGGAGCAGGCATATCAGCAAGCAAAGCCATAAAAGAATGTTCTCTTACCAAGACAACCTAGTCACAACAGCTTTGTCTCTGCATCACTTAGTCTTGATCATTTCCAAATCTTTAGATACAGCTCTATCTTTGTTAGAAAACTTCTTTTTCAGAGATTTAGTCTTACTGATTTTTATTTTTAATACTTATTACAAATTCAGTGACCTGAAGCATTCTGGAAGTAGATGTGCAAGCACATTGTATATGTTTGATTAATGTATTTTGGTATCTCTTCTCTGCCTTCCCCTATGAAAATGCTACTGGCAGTTTTATATTCCAATATTTAGGCAGCTACAAGTGCCTGAAGGGATTCAGGTCCTTTGGTTACTACATTCCTTCTGCTGTCCAAAATCCCAGTATGGTTTATGAATTTTGCGAGCAGCTGTGTTGCTATAGCTGGCATGTGGGCCACACAGCAAATGAACCAGTTCATTTTAGTATCCATCTCTTATCCAGCCTACATAGAATTGGAAAAAAAAAAAAAAAAGCAGTGAAACCAGTGTGAGCTACTCAGGTAAACAACCACATTGGGCTTACTGCTAGGGTCTAGGATCCTACCTGGGATCTACTTAGGGACTGTCTCCTTTAAGTATATGAGACATGCCACTGTCAGATTTTATGATGGCAGCCTAGTTCAGAAGTTGTGGAGTAAAGAAGTTGCTTTATTTGACTGGTTTTATAGCTGTTATTCTAAGGAACCATCCCTACGCATTCTCTGCCTGAACAGTTCCCTGCTCTCCTTGGCCATGGGGTGGATTGGAAATGGGATTTGCTTCAGTGTGAGCAGAGGATCTTGCTGTTCTCTGTTTGCCTTATTTCAGACCAAGGTTGGTGGGACAAGCCACACGGGAGGCAGTTTTGAAGAAGTTCTCAGCTCTACAGCCCATGCTAGTGCTCAGAGCTCCCTTGCTGGCACCCGACTCCCTGAAAGTGAAGAAGAGCTTCAGTGTTAAACAGCAGGCCCTCCTGAGCCCCACATGCCTCTCTTCAGAGACTTGCCCAGACAATGATTTTCAGCTCTCCCTCACTACACAACTTGAGCAACAAGGTTTTGTCAGCTTTGGAAAACTGCCATCCTGCGCTTGTGTTGGAGAAATGTTTCCTCTCCCTATTTCTATTTTAGATGGGCCATTTTATCACCAGGTACTTTGTACATCATCAAAACCACACACAAGTCATTGGCTATAATGCACTAAATTCTGTGTTAAGTGACTAAATAGTTTTCAGTTACATGTAACTTCCCTCTAACAATCTCCCAGTCTCTGTTTCTTATTTATTTTGCTTTACCTTTTTCTATCTGTTGGTTTCTGGCTTCCCTCTCAGTGCCACACCAGACAGATGGACCTAGAGCTGTGCAAAGCATGCAGTTGCCAGCAGTAGGCCATACACCAGCTGTCTACCATCCATACCCGGTGCCCTTTGCTCAGGAGTGTCTGAACATCATCTATTTCCTAACAGAATTAAAATCACTTACTGTCACAAAAAGCTGTTTCTCTTTCAATGGTACCGTCTGGCATTGCCCTACACCCGTTAGGCAGCAGAGTTAAGGAGGGCAGGAAGAGACATCTGGTTATTCATACAGAAACAACCTATCACAGCTGCTGATTTCAGATCATCATTTTGGCTGGAAAGGTTTCACTTTCAAAATTTGCACCCTTAGTTGCTCTCTTTGATTTGGTGAGACTTGGCAGGGGGTTAATTAGAAAATCAAGTGGAGTGGAGGAAACCTCTAATATTTTTGCCTCCGTATCTTCCCTCAAAACCACGGGAAAATATATTTATGAGCCTCCGTCAAGATACAGCCTTAAGTGAAAGAATACAAACCCAACATTTGGCTTCAGATGTGCCATAGGTGAGAGAGCCCATGCCTTCAGAGCTGCTAGCTCTGTCACCTGACAATGCACAGGATGAGTTAGAGCTTCACTTTCAGTGTCAAGTTTTGTTGCGCTTTGCTCCAGGATGTTAATTCCACCAACTGCATTATCTCTGCTCAGTCACCAAGAGCCAGACATCTCTCAGCTTTGATTCAGCATGTTTTCTGAATTGCATTCTTTTAACATGTTTTCTAAGGAAAGAGCAGCACATTTGTGACATTATCTTGCTGTGTAGTGAGCACTTGTCAGTCCGCATGTTGCGTTGCTCAGCTCACCACACACGGAGGTGGGCACGACGTTATCAGTGAACAGGATGGAAATGAGCCTGGCTACTTTGAGAATGGATGCATTTTTTGAGCATACGCCAAAGCTTCAAATCAGTGTTAGTGAGTTTGACATTACAGACTGCTTAAAATTTTGTGAGAAAACGTGGCTTTAAGTGATTTTTGTTTTTTCCTGTGTGGCTTTTGTTAGTTTTTACAAAGTTGAAAGTCCTTTTGTAATGTTCTACTGGACATAGGCTAACTTTGGACATTTATATCAAATGCCTCTTTAGTGTGATTTTTAGCATGGAAGCAAATCTAATTGTTTTTCTAGTATTCTTGTGACAATTTTCTAGCTTATTTTACGTGGTTTTGTGCATAAATGTGAATTTATTTAAAATTGAAGATATTGACAACTTAATTTGTGTAAATGAAGTTCTTGATATTCTTATTAAAAATAAATTTCTCTTTTACCTTTTGTGATGTTTTGTTTTCCAGTAGTACTGAGCAACTTAGTGGAAGGTATCCCTGCCACAGGCAAGGGAGTTGGAACTAGATGATCTTTAAGGTCCCTTCCAACTCAAAGCACTCTATGATTACTGTGCATGGGGTTCCATGCTGTCCCCTCGGTCCCCTGCAGAATGGGGAAGCCTCCTGCTATGCTGCATGAATGGACTGTTCCTGCTTAGGGTAGTATTTGTACTGCGTGCGTTTCTACCAAGCATCTCTTTAAGGCCACTTTGCTGGTTTGTCAAGAATGTTCTCAATTCTGCCCTTCCATGCATCTGTAGCTTTCACACTCAGCATTCAATGCAAACTAATAGACACTATGATTTGTGTGCATCTAGGTGGAATAAAAATGCTGACAAAAGCTGGGTGGCCCCCACTTCATCCCCCTCTGCAGTATGGCAATCTGTTGCCAAGAACCACTAATCAGCTCAGCAAAGTGCAACCTGTTCTTCCAGGGTTGCCACAGGGCATGACTGCTGTCCCAGGGGGTTCCTGAGCAGAGCAGGCACCTCACATCTCCTCTGAACCACACCAATACGCTCCACAGATTTTGAGCACTGTGCCAGCCACTAAGGCAAGCTCCCAGCATCTCTGCACAGAACTCTCTAGGAAAGGCACCAGCCACAGAACACTTTGTGAGCTTCAGTCAGGCCCCTGAGGTTTGTGTAAAGAAAGCATTTCCTGAGTCACGGTGCCTGAAAATGTGTGTTTCAGATACATTACCTACCTTTAAAGGACAGGACAATTGAATTTAGTTCTATGCTGCTTCATTTGACATGAGGTGTAAGACAGAGAACTCCAAGTCTCTACCATGTAATTTTTACAGGTGCAAATTTTGCTTATTTGGTAATCACGGCATTGCCTTCATCTCCAGCTGCACACAATTCAGCAGTCTTTGGGTGTGCAGACACTGGCCTCATTATGGCATTTACCACCACTACAGCTTTACTTCACAATCATTCTGTAGTTCTACATTAGTGTCTACTTCTGCCAGAAACTCATTTACGGCAGAACTTCTACCAGGGTCTGACAGTCTGGAGCAGAGAGCCAGCTCTACATGGATGTACAGGCTTCTGCATTAGATTGCACAAACTGCAAAGGTCCCTCCCAACCTCAGGTATTCTGTGATTATTAATTACCTGTGAAGGAGTCTGTAAAACTGCCAGTCTGGGGTGAGGGCAAGTGAGGAATACAGACCTTATGGAAATATTGGCATCATTCCCTGATACAACACATGAACAGGGGAAAAGTTGTATGAAACAAAGAAGATACTGAGAAAATATAATTAATGAGATTACCAGTTTTATGCACCATCACTTAAGGCTTAGGCACTCCAAAGAAATCTCATCTCTAAGCTCAGTCAAGAGCTCCTACAGACACAGGCTCATTGGTCTCATTTCTGTGTAGCACTGAGTGGATATTAACCCATTTTGAAGGTACTTAAATCCATACATATTTAGAAATTCACAGAACAAGACCACCTGCCCCACACAGTGCATTACGTGAACAGATTAGATTGCAATCAACTAATTTTTAAATGTACATGGACTTCCCCAGTGCAGAATCTATTTGTAACTGAGACTGCATTAATCAGAGGCTGATTAAAAAGAAGGATATACTTATTCTTATTCTATTCTATTCTGTACTTATTCTATATTCCCAAATATACTAATTCTTCGTTCCCTGACACAATCTCTGATCTGGGAGGCAACTACATTACCTGGTCATCTCTAAGTGATCCTGGGATTCTCAGCAGTGAATGCACAAGAAAAAATATCTGCTAGCAGAATCAGTGATGTTAGAGGAGAAAAAATAATGACCAGAATATAAACCAAAGTATTTATTATGGCTACAGGATTTAGGAACACCTCAGGAATGTGGATGAGATGTGGCAGCTATTCTTTTTTTCCTTTCTGTGTTAATCAGAGATACAAGCTGGAGTATTTCTGGGTGAACAAACTTCCCTGCAAAACAAAAGAAAGGGAAGGTTAATGAAAAATGCTCTCATTTTGCCATGTGTGAAAGGCTGGAAATGGAACAATAGCAGAGATGTCACTTTAGGCTCAGAATAAATGTCAAATTATTCTTTTAAGAAAGTGAATGCTCCCAGTTCAATCCAGCTATGGAGTAAGTGTAGCTACACCCCTTCTTCACAAAAAGCTTGTATTTTGTGCTCTATTAAGACATTTAAGAACTGAAAAAGGGATGCACCCTGACCAAGATAATCTGACACTACGTATCATGCTACAGAGGAAACCACTCCAGTTACAGGTGCACTTAGGGTATATGCTGTAGGCTCTACTCAAACACCAGCTCAATTTAAGTTGTTGAATTCTGGTAGGGGAACAAAGATGTCAGTTAGAAAATAAAAGCATTATAAGCTTCACTCACACTGTCCTTTTTTTTCCTTTGCTAATCAAAGTCTTACAGAGAGATTATTATTTCCCTGGGAAATCACCAAAGTATAAATGGGACTTGTCAGGGACAAGTTGTTGGGTGACTGCTGGTCTTCTTATCCCTAGAGTTTGTCTATCCCTACTTTTTTTCCCCCAGGACAGGATGAATTAGTTACAGTCCTCCTCTGGTGTTCAACTACCTTGCCAAAATGATAAAGATTATTATTTTACCTATCTCTGCTTTAAACTACCAGTGTATTTTGCAAAGGATGAAAAGCAGTGGATAGAATAAAAACTAACACAGTTGCAACTTAATCATTTCACTGAGGTGATTTTCACAGGAACCTTAGGCTGGTCACTCAGCTCACTTGGGGATAACAAATCCTACTTCACTGGTTCCTGAAACACTGACAGAGTACAAACAAGCTGCTGTAAGAGCATGGGTGAACACTGAAGACTCTGATGTTTCAGGGACATCCTTACACACATGCAAGTGTAATGACAGCTGAGCCTCCCTCTGAAGTAAAAAGTGATGTAAAAGGAATTTGGCAAAAATTAAATTCAGGTTTAGTACCTACAGGTACAGGTAAATGTCAGGTATGTTCACAATGCATCCAAGTTTCCCCAGAAATATTAAGGGACTTGAGCAATAAGTAAAATAACTAGTTCTCACTTGCTCTGAATGTCTGTCAGGGAAAAAAAAAGGTAATTTAGATATTTCATGTATGAACTTAATATTTCATTTATGAAAGAGGAAAAAAAAAAAAGCCCAAATGGCATACCAGCAGTTGAATCAAAAAAATCCTGCAGTCTGCCAGGTGTCTTTTCCAATTCTTCATACTCAAATGCTTGCAGTATCATCTCACACTGATCCAACTGCTTTACAAACCTGGCCTCTGCAGTAGACTGGTTTTCATATTCCTGAAAAGATTTGCAGTTACAAGAAAATAATGTTGTTACCCTGAAACAGAACATTAAAATCTCTTTATATATCTAGAATTTTCTTCATTAGTACAAGCCACTCCAGAAATATTCAGCACAATTACATCTTTCACTTTGTTTTTACAAACACACAATGGTCAGCAAAACACTTGAAATATGTGCAAATTTTATATTAAATGCAGTGGAATATAAAATACAGTCTTTTGCATAATCTAACTCTAAATATACCAATTGTTTTGGCTGAATCAGGGATGATATGGAGGCAACTCTGCATGACATACAAGTTAAACAATAGGTTTGATTTAACTGCATTTTACGTAGAAAGGTAATTTCAGGCCTGGCTAAGGCTATTAATTACCACAGTGTGTGCCTATGCACCATCACCACCTATTTTTAAGACCTATTTTGCACTTTTCTCATCAATTACTGTTTCTAAGTGGAGTTGTTCTTTATATTTCTCCTGTCATTCCTGCCTAATCTTTTTGCTCTAATCTGTCTGAGCTGCTTATGTCCTTATGTCTCTCCTAGGAGATAGGGAGTGGTTAAGGGGTTTCCTCCCCTTCAGAATTTAAGTCCTTTAATCTCTCTGCTATCTTTTCCCTCTCTACAGTCATCATCAGTATATATATTTATGAGTCATTCACATTTCTACTCAACTTGAACAATTTTGCTGTCATTTGCTTCCAGTGATAGCTGCAGACAGGTTTGGCATTGCATTTTCTCTTTTCCAAATCAACTGCATTGTATGAGATGTCTCATGAGCAGGTCTTCCTGACTCTCCTGACTTCCAAAACCAACCCCATAAAAATGGGTTTTCTTCTGTGCAGGTTACCTTGATACCATTGGCAGGTCTGACCCTATTCATCATCCCCACCACCATTAATCACACCAAAGTACACACTGGGACCATCTAAGCTCCCAGATCCACAGAACCTGTGGATCATAGCACTTCCACAGAGAAGAACAACATGAGTGCAGGAAGAGGTTTGCCTACTGACCACAGAACCTGGTATTCCTTTGTGCATCTTAAGACAACAATTGTGGTGTGAGTGTCATTCACACTGGAAAGACCCCAGCTTTGTAACTCCCAACACACTGATGCTCAGGTAAGTGTGATAGGCATTTCCTTGTCTTGCATACTATTAGGAGCCTGTTCTTAGGCTTATTACTTTACCTTTGAAGTCAGAAATCCAGATTTCTGTATAGCCATGATTGAGTGGTTTACTATTCTATTTAGATTTCAATGGTACTTTGAATTTTCAGTTACGTCTTCATCAGTATTTTAATAATAAATTTCATTTCAGTGTTTTTATCTTGTTTTTCTCTATTCAACCTGAGCTTTGCCTCATTTTTAAATTAAATACTACTTATTTTCTTAAATCTATTTATTTCTACTCTATTTTTTAATAATCTCTTTTGTGGGGGGAGGGCCCCTCAAAGACAACAAACTCTTGGCAGCATTGTAAAGGAGAACTTCAAGAAAAGAAGAAGTAGGGCTGTTCACCTGTAAAAGTCGGTCTCACCTCCAACAGTTAGGTGGGAGTATCAATCTGTTGCCAACCTCTGTGCTATACATCTGATATTTTTCACACCTCAGCTCACATTGCCCTCAAGAAACATCAGCTATTACATGTGCAACTGTGCACAGTGCTGAAACAAACACTTACTGTTTCCTCCCCACAGGTGGTTAAGACTCTGAAATAACAGTGTACTTTGGCAAAACACTAACTGGTCTCTCCAACACCACAGGCTGTCTTCTAAAAATCATTCCCATGCTTTTGCACTTGAGAATAAAAAAGCAGAACAGAGCTGAAACGTGCTGACTCATTTACTTTACTGTTTTTTCAAACATATTTGGGATTAAGTTATAAAGTGAAAATGTATCTGAGGCATCTTTCTGCTGCCTCTCCCCTACACAACACTCGCCAAGTACCCACCAACACCATCCAAGGCAGCAGTCCTTGTAAAGCTGAAAAGCAAAGAGAGACAGAGACAAGAGTAGGGCAGAGCAGGAAGGACTTGCTAAGAGCATCATGAAATCTTGTACTACTCAGCACTGTTCAGCTCTGGTCCATAACCGCCTTCACTCACAAAAAAAAAATCATAGGGAAATGTCTCTGGCTAGCTGAGAGCAGAGCAGCACACCAAGTTATCAGAGGCTTCTTGTTTTCTTTATCTCTTTTTTCTTCTTTTTAAGGAGCAACTAGTTGTTCCACTTAAAACAACACTAGAGGGACTACATGTGAATAGTAGATATTTAGGGTACCCTCTCTGCCAGATGGGTTGCATTCATGCTAATGAATTGCAGACACAGTGCCAATAAATAATCCTGAAGATAGAAACAAAGACCAAATTGTCAAAAGTGTGCATATATTAAATTATGGTTAACGAGAATGATGAAAAGCTAACATGCTAAAGAACTGACTCCATACTGAATCAGCTCTTACAATGTCACTGGAGAAGACTGAGACCAGCAAAGAAAAAAACCCAATTAACAGAACTAACCTTATCTGTCAAAATCTCATTTTCCTCAATTATAACAGTTTCTCAAGGGAGAAGGAACCAATGCTCCCTAAAAAATACACACCTATTATTTCCTATATCTGATGATGTTGATTTACCCCCTTTACCTTAAAATATAGCTCTGAGAGCCCATTCCCACTGCCTGTTCAACCACACAACTACAACAGGAAAAAAAAAAAAAAAAAACAAAAAAAAACCAAAAATAACCCTAAACCTAAAACAAAACCACAAATAGGGTGTTGTAGCAAAAGGCAGAAATTGGATGCAAATATTTGGAATTTAAATATACTCTAAGTAGAAAAGAATATGAACGTAAGATACAGATTCAGGTCATATAGTCCAAGAAACATAGACTGCTTGGACTAGACTTTGTGGATACAATTTCCCCCATGTGACTGTATGTCAGGAGGAGATAAAGCACAGTAATTATAAACCTGAATTGTTTGGAAATAATCTAATCATCCCTCATTTGCAAGTATAAAAGATCTTATTAATTAACAGCATGGGTTCACATAAAAATGGTTAAATCACCTTCAAACACAAAAGATACTTTCTAATACAAACTTTTAAAGAACCCAAGACCAGAAATCTCCAGCGTTTGTAGAAAAGTGCGGTTTTTTGTCACATTTAAGTTTAAACGTTAGTTTACTTAATCATTTTGAGTTACTACTACATATCTTGGTCTAATGGACTTTATTAGAAAGAAATGAAAGCCACAGAAATTACTTGCATAAAAAGCAGAAGATAAACCACAGCTCCATCACCTACCACTATTGTTTTTTCCTGTATTAAAATCTGCAAGTGGCCACATATGGACGAAAGTGATAATGTAATAAAAAATCAGATTTATATCCAGAGGGCTGGATGTAGAGGACAAACCAAGCTGTACAAACCAAGCCCTAGACAGGTTGATCTGGAACTCTAAGAGGCTAGGGGCAGAAGATGATAATTTTACCGAAGCCCAGGGTTTCTGTTTGAAGAAGACCCTAAAATGAGCTTGACTCATACTGTTAAGCTTTATCTTCTCAGCAAATAAATCTCACTTTCTTGAGGTCAAAATAAGAGACGGCACAATTTCACAGATACATGGGAAGACGAGAAGGGGTCACCCTGAATTTCAACATAGGATTAAAAGAATACAAACTTACTTCCCAGAGTTCATAGATCTCTTTCCTTAGGTCCTCTGATAGAAGGTGGGTCAGTTGTTGCATAGCTGTCTGAAAAAAAAAGATAAGCTATTTCCATTTATCTATTTTCTGAGCAACATTTTTAGCATTATCTTTTCTGAATAAGTACCTAATTGTTACCAAGCTAGCAGAAACATCCACTACACAGGATATTACTATATACTATTGGCATGGCAAGGTTTGGCTACAGCTCTGGCCAAGGCCAAGGTGGTAGCACCTCTAGGATAACATATTTAAGGGGAGGGGAAATCCCTGTGCAACTCCACCCAGGAGGAGGAGTGAGAAGTGAGAGGAAGAAGGTATCTGCAGATACCAGGGTTAGTGAAGGAGAAGGAAAAGTTGTTTTAGATGCCAGAGCAGATTCCCCTGCAGCCCATGAGGAAGATCATGGTGAGGCAGCTGTGCCCGTGCAGCCCTACAGAGGAGCAGAGATCCACCTGCAGCTCCTGGAGGTCCATGGTGGAGCAGATATCCACCTGGAGCCCATGGAGGTCCATGGTGGAGCAGATATCCACCTGGAGCCCATGGAGGATTCAAGGCAGGGGGATACCCAAAGCTGGTTGTGACCCTGTAGGAAGCCTGCACTGCAGCAGGCTCCCAGCAGAAACATGTTCGGCATGCTCTTTGTGTTCTCCCAGTTGATCAGTCTAATTTCTGTGCTGTCTCTACTGTTTGCCCAGTGACATGAGGGGATGCTTCTAAAACAACCAACATCACAGGCAAGACAAAGGTTTCATGCCATGCTTGTTTCTCCACTTCATATACAGGATATAGTGTCACAATATCATTCCAAATTGCTTGCCACCACTAAAGCATCAAGGTCTCATTCCTTCTCACCTCTTTCCAGCTCTGGAACTCATCAGATTTCAAGGTTAGGTGGCTAAAATAACTTATCTGTAAAAAAATCCCTACTCCAAACTACACCCTCCCTCCTCCAAAAAAAACCCAAAACTTCTTTTATTGATCAGGTTCATTTTCTGCTGCCCTAGTGTTGGTGAGACTCACTGGTTAAAGTTACTGCACAAGGAGCCAGCTCAATGTCAGCTGTAGAGTAAACAGAAAAAAGGAGAACTATGCAGTGGAAGCAGAGTATTGATAAGTCACCTCCTGAAGTGGCTACCTATGGTCTATTTTTACAACAAAGTATTTCAGAGTCATCCCAAATGTTTAATGCTTTACTCTCCTTCTCACAAAGTCAACAGAAAGTCCTCACTGACTGAAATGGGAGCAGAAGGAACTGCAAATACTTAAGAAAACTTCCTAAACATACCTAGGCATCAAAATCTCTTTTTCTTTGCCCGAATTCAAATGAGACCAAAGTTGAAGGCTGATCCAGTGACACAACAACCTTTAGAGGCTTCCAGTAAAGAGGTTTCTTCTGTTCAGCGTTTTGAAGCTCTTTGAAGAGTGTAACAAACACTCCAGTGATTATTCATTACCCATAAAAGGAGGCCCCTTTTATGCTTATCTGGTTAAAACTAGGGGCTGGGGGGCCATTACTAACTCTAGAAGTAAGCTCTTTGCTAAGAAAGTGGAAATTGAAGATCTAAGATGCATTTGGCATTCCTGAAGTACTATCTTTACCGACTGTAATTTTGGTGTTTCTTTTTTTTAATATACTTCCTAGTGTGTTCTTACACTGAATGAAAAAAGCCTCTGAAGAGTTTCTGAGGCATGACATTGCCCTCTAGCTGTGGCTACAGAAATGGTTTACATTTTCTTCAAATAATGCCACAAACCAACAGTTTTGATAAGTGCAAGGCCAAAAATAAAGTGACTCTAGGCATGCTGCACTCAAAGAATCACAACAAAAGAGACACCTGCATCTGAGGTTTTGTGCAGAAGGTTTAAATAAAGTCTCTGTCAACCTCATGATCTGGCACCACACACATGATCCGACATGAACTGTCATCCATCCTACTCAGTGCACCTACTCCCAGCTCCTCACCTCTTGGTAAGGCTGCTGAACATGACTAATTCAGGCTTACCAAAACTGCAGCTAGTTCAGGAATAAATGTCCAAGGTGAAGATTATTTCAAAGATTCTTCCATAACTTTGTACTTGGTAATGCTACAGGTACAAAAATCTCAATGAGTTGAAAACTCTACTTGGTTGTGGCAGGCTTGTTCAATGCCAATGACAGTATTATATTGCTTGGAGTGTTCCTTCACCACCACCAGAACATTAAAGCACACAGAATGCTCTGCAGCTGTGGCTTCACACCTTATGTTCATACCTCTTCTCTCCTGTGTTTCTCCTCTTTTGGGATATTATCTGCAGGAGCAATATCTCCAACAATGCATTCAGCCATATCATGAACCAAAGCTAATCGTATGCATCTGACAAGAAGGAGGAACAGAATAATTAGTTTTCCAGCATTTTAAGTTGAAAACTTATCCAAAAGGCTAAGAGTCTGCAGAATTTATCCCCCTTCATATACTCTAAAGGTTGGTTGGAGCTTTTCTTAAACTTTATATAACATTTTTCACTTTTTTGTTAAGGGAAGTACTTTCCACCTACACATGATTTTGATTTCTAATCCCTACTGCTTGTAAATGTAGATTTAAGTATAAATACACTGTGTACCAGAGCATAATATTCAAAAGTAACGTACTTAGATTTTGTATACTTGGCTTTTGGAGATGTTGTGGTAATTAACTACATTATACACTTCACACTATTCCTACAACAGGCAGAAGGTAATTTCATTGGAGCGATCCCAAATTCAGTATATAATCTGTCACTCACAGCTCTGCAGCTATGCCAGTCTGCAGTAGAATAGTCAAAAAAGCCTTCATATCAGCTCCTAGAGCTTTCTCTGCTATCCTAGAGGATTTCTGTGGCTCCTTACTGCTGCTGAGTGCTCCTTCAGTCTGTCAAAATCGACATGGGCTATGGGTCTGACATGGCTGTCTGTTGCTTGACAGTGTTTTTTAACAAGGGTCTTCAGCCTGTTTATTTACTGCTTGAAAGAAGACCAGCTTTGAGCGTCTGCACTAAGGACTTGCCTCAACACTCACAGTTAAGCAATAAAGTTTTTAGCCCCTTTCAAATGACCAGGTAAACAGGACCCTGTCCAAAGGATAGAAGAAAAAGAAGAGAAGAAAGGATTTGAAATTCCTTCAGTGTGATTTAAAAGCTCTTACTCAGGACAACAGCTTTTCGCATTTTGTTTGCAGCTCTCCCACAACATTAACATATGGTCGTGATAAGCAGAGGCAGTCTCACCTGTCCTTGTTGAGGCTTTTGTCTTCAGTCACCAAAGCCATCATCGCCATCCTGTACATATGGTCGGAGACGCTCTCTGGCTTTGCCACGTTCCTGTACACCCATCCTGTCCGCGGTACTCTCTGCGCCCGTGTCACAGAATCACAGAATCAGTTAGGCTGGAAAAGGCCGCAGAGATCATCGAGTCCATCCTCTGGGCGGATACCACCGCGGTGGTAGCACAGCGCCAGACCATGGCACTGTAAAGGTTAAACCCCTCGGTTTTGCAGGCCCTCGTTTCAGAGACACCGGCAGAAATTTCGCCCCACCCCACCACGGCCTCCACGCTCCGGAGAGCTTTGATGCTCTGCGAACACCGGCCCCAAGGCCCAGCCCGGCCCCCCAAGGCTGTCCCCGGCCAGGAGCACGGCCCGGCCGCAGCAGGCGCCGCCGCAGCCGAAGGGCCGGGACCCGGCGGCACCCACGAGTGCCCGCCGCAGCCCCGGCCCGGCCGGGCCCGCTGCGCTGGCACAACGCGGCCCCGCTGCCAGCCCGGGCACTGCCGAGGGAACCCGGCCCGGCCCGGCCCCAGCCCCCGCGCCTGGCCCTTGCCCCGCGCCCACCTTGAGCTGCCCAAGCAGCTGCAGAAAGGGCAGCAGCCCGACCCCGCCGCCCGCCGCCATCGGCCGCCGGCAGCACGGCCTCGACCGCGACTCCTCCTCCTCTCGCCAGGACGCGTCCGCTGGGGGCCCGGGCGCAGGGTGTGGGGAAAGTGTCAGTGGGGGAACCGCGTCCCCAAAGCTCTGGGGTTCATTAACCACAAAAAAGAACGACAGAGGCTGCGACTACAACGAGAAAAGCAGCAAAAGCAGCCCGGCTGCTCACGGGTACGAGCGCTGTGGAGTGGGGAAGGGAAGGCGGCAGGCGTGTCCTTCCCTCCCTTCCGCTGGGGTCCAGCAGGGAGGAGCGAAAGGCAGCCTTGAAGGTCGGAACAGCTCATACTTCTGTCAAAACTGAGCATCCTGGTGACCTTTACCATGTAAAAAAAAAAAAAAAAAAAAAAAAAAGAAGCGCAAACTCATTTATTGTTCAGAGAAGAATGAATAGTTGTCAGAGTTGCTGATGAATTTTAAATTATTCTGTGGACTCCTGGCATCTTGCTACAAGCACATCCGTCACTTTTATGAGTTGAATAAATAACGGTGACTTACGTGAGAATTGGTGAATTTTCAAAATACATTGCATTTCTTTGCTACTTTTATCTTGCCAACTGAAATAGCGGATAATGTTTTCAATGTGGTGATGAAATAGTTTCAGGAAAGAACATCTGCAGTTTTGCCAGCTATCAACAGATGGGAGAATTTACTTTCGTTTGTGCAAATATTTAAACTCTTAAATTAATAATAAAGCCCAGACAACATTTTAGTGACCATTTTAAGGCTGTTTTCCCACAATAAAAAACAATAAGGACCAGGCAAGTCATCACCTTTACACCTGTGTACACAATCATAGATGCTTTGGGTGTTGAAGTACAGCTTTCCTGGTTGAAGTGAATCATGCATCTGTTTCAGATTTGTCTTGACAGCTCTTGAAACCATCCATAATAAGAATTTCATATTTTGTCCAGGCTGTCTGCCTTCCATGTGAGTAATTTGTTTCATAATGTCCTCTTCGGACCTCCTTTAGAATGAACACTTGAGTGATAACCACGAGACTGGACTCAAAGGCACTGGCCTCAGTGTAATTTTTGTAATATTTGTCAATTTTGCATTTATATGTATATAATTCCTCTGCATGCACTTTGTGTGCTGTTTTTGCATATTGCTTATTGACACTGGTTTTCCACCCAGTTGTTCTTTGACAGTACTTAGAGGTACCATTTATGTGCTTTTCCAAGTACCTATCAAATGCATCATGTGTAGTGTTAAATGCATGGACTCTCTGTAGGCTGGAGGACCCCAGCATAGCACAAATGTTAGCTCTGTCAGGATTTTACTCCTGAGTATGTAGCCTGAAAACAGAAACAAATCAGCTCCATACAATTTTAAGCACCTTTTTTGTGTAATTCAGAAACTTCAGCAAGGATTAGCAAAGTCTCCCTACAGGATATTAAGGTAGTGCTAAGGCTTAAGCCTCAGTCTTTCATCAGTCTCAGCTGGCTTTCTTCTCCATCTTTTGCCAGAACAGATGGCAATTAAAAAAAAAAAAAAAAAAAAAAAAAAAAAAAAAAAAAAAAAAATCCCAAATAAGCTGGTTACGGCAGAGTAATTATGATTTATAAGCTGGAGATGGCGCTCTCTGCCCACAGATTTCTGCTTCAACCGCATTTGCTGCTACCCAATGCCAGCCTGAAATTGTGCTTCCATTTCTTTAAGAAATAGCGTTGGGGGAGAGGAGTTGCTTTGCACACTTGGTGCAGTAATGTGAAAATCACCTCCCTAAATGCCAGGTGGCTGGGAGCAGACCCGGTAATTACTCCTAAGGTGGATCATAATCAGTTTGTGGTTTATATAACATAGCACCAATGATAATACACTGGATTTTGAAAACCCTTGTGTGCTTTGCCAGCATGGGCACAGTAAACCTTGTATTGGCAAAATATCTTCAGAAAAAGTAATTAATTGGTGGGATTCATTCATTACCATCTGACAGGAAAAGAAAAAAAGAAAAGAAAATGTTGTGTGTCACAGACCCATCAGGAAGGAATAGCAGCCTTGATGTCCTTCCTAATAGCAAAATGGTTGATGAGCACCTGCCAGACACTATAAATTGTCATTTTAGCTCTCCAGACTATAATATCTTCCTTTGTCTGAGGCAATCTTAGCAACTATATAGAGTTAGCTAGTGAAAATCTGTTGCAAGAATTCTCCAGTAAGGGTACAGAAATGCAAACCTCTAGGGTGAGAGTATATGTGTGCTAGGTGGCTCCCTTCACTCTGCCATGCACCTCACAATGTTGGACTGTGTGTCCTTGTCCCCAGGGACCCCCACTCTCCCCTATGGGAGAGTGAGCTGTCAAAGCTGGTGAGAGGCACCTGAGAGAGGTACTGTGCACTGATATCTGTGCCAAGGGCTGGACATATCCTCCTGAGACTTCATAGAATCACAGAATGGTTTGGGTTGGAAAAGACCTTAAAGATCATCTAGTTCCACCCCACTGCCATGGGTGGGGACTCGGGACTCCTTCCATTTTAGCAGTTTTCTCAAAGCCCCATCCAACCTGGCCCGGAACACTTGTAGGGATGGGACATCCCCAGCTTCTCTGGGCAACCTGTTGCAGTGTCTCACCACATTCACAGGAGAGCATTTCTTCCTAATATCTAATCTAAACATAATCTCTTTTAGTTTAAAGCCGTTTCATCTCGTCCTGTCACTACGTGCCTTTGTAAAACATCCCTCTCTATATCAGAAGGCTGAGGAGAACGTACACTTATGGTAGCATTCCAGAAGTCAGCAATAACTGTCCATGTGTGTCCCTGTTCAGTGTAGCTAACCAGTGGCATCACTACACAAAAGAAAAATGTTCTTGCTGCTGTTGCATAACATCATGGGCTTTCTGAGATTCACAAGAGATTTTCTATCAGAACCTGTAGGATTAGTCTATCTAAACCTTCAAAATGAAGAAAAAGTTGTTTTATCTTATATGTGTAACCTATCTGCAGGGCCAAGAGTAGAACTTTAGACTAGCACATTTTGGGAAAAAAAAAAAAAGTCAATTTAAGAGCAATCTTACATAAGCAGAACATTTCTAATGTAAAAAGGCAGCTGAATTAGAGGATTAGGTCACACTGCCTGATTAACATCATTTGATCTTTTGCTATTGAAAAGCCACTGGTCTTCTCAAAGAATGGAAGCATTCAAACTTAAAATGACACCACAAGCCTGGCTTAGAAAAAAACCTCCTAAACTGAAAACAACTTGTCTTGCTTCAGTAATTGTTGGTTTGTCTCTGCTGTAGGGGGATGCATCCAAATCAGGATTTAGAAATCCCTCACATTTTGCTATAACAAAGAAGGACTGGAAACTGAATGAGGCCATCTTGGGTGCTATGTGGGAGAGGCTCATGTGAATCTTACCTTGCTTTGCCATATCATATTTATTTCATGTTTAAAGGTGGAAGACAGGTACTCAAATATTTGTTTGATGTTTGTTTTCATTATTACGCATTCCCTGTTGGTTTTGCCTTTTTAATTTTGCTGGGGTAGGAGGTAACAAAAAAAAAAAAAAGCAGCTCACCTTGGCCCACAGAGCCCACTCAGAATCTGAGAGGTAGAGAGGTACCTGCTGATGACATTTGATAAGAGAGCAAGAGAGGGAGTTCTGGTTACAATTTTTATTGTTTTTAAAACTGAATTTGTTTTAACTAAGGAACATGTTTAACCAAAGATGCTTTCCTTAAAATGTGAGCCTTAGAGTAAAATTGTAACAGATCAGCCTTGGTCTTCTGAAATTTTCTGAAGTAAAGCAAGAATGAGGGAACCATTCTGTGATCTAATTAAGCCTTTTGCCATTGGAAACACTAAGAACAAGAATAAATCCCATGTAAAAAAAAATCCTCTGGCTACCTCTCATATCTTTTCTGTTAAAAAGCTTATACTGTTTTCACTTAATTGTATTTAAATGAGTTTTGAAGGGATTTTAATAATCACCTGCCACTGTCAGCACTTAGTAAACAGCAAGCAGACAGATATCAAAGAATTTATTTCCTATCTCTAATGATCTGATGATCAGTTTGCTCAAAGGATTTTTCTGTGCTTTTTATAAAGTACTAACCAGTATTCACAAGCAGTGTATTTTTATTATTTTTAAAGATGCTCATTTAATATTCATCATATTATTTTCCATCCTAGTGTTATTTCAGTTGCTAGAGATGGAGAAAAAGAGTATTTTAAGATACAGAAAAGCTGTGAATATTCTTGTTATTCCCCCAGTCATGCTTTTAAGCACTGCACATTCATATAATGAGCACACGGATCCTGCTCAGACTCTTGCTTTTCAGCCATCTCCCAAATGTCAGCCAAGTCAGACCCTGCTGAGCTTCCAAAATCAGATGTGATCAGGCATGTAACAATGTAAAGAAAAATAAACCCTGAAAGGCACTCTGAATTATAATGTACATTTTTTTTCCCTGACATGCAAGAAAGAACAAAATGGAAGTTTTATCACAAGTCTGCTTCCTTTTGGGTGCCCCCACCCTCCCTTATTACTGTGAGCAGTGTTTTCTCAAAATAAAGGCACACTGATTTGTTTGTTATTTTAGGCTCTGAGAAGCAGGTCAGACTGGAACCCTGTCCAAATATATGCCTCTAGTTCCATTAAGGACCTATGAACATACTTATCTCCATCCGTTGCACACCAGTGCATTGTCTTCCAGAGAGAGCTCCTGACACTGCCCAGCTCTGTCCATCCCTTTATGGCTGTGTGTGCTTTTGCAGCCTGGCGCGACCTGGAGCCGCTGCGCTCCTGTTGGTTCTCACACAGGGACAGATGCCCGTAATTAGCTACCTTAGCTTCCTGCCCCCCTCTCACACTGCTCAGCTATTATTTTGACCTCTGGTGACAGGGCTCTGGAGCCTCCCTTCCCCTCTATCACCCTGCCTGGCAGCTGCAGCTGGGCGGCCTGATTTGTGCCCTGCACAAAGGGTTAGGGTTAGTGTTAGGGGCTAGGGTTATGGTTTAGGGGAAAAACCCTTAGGCCGCAGCGCTTCACTGCATGGGCTTCAAGGGTCTTCTAAGGGCAGGCTTGCTGGGCACTGGTGGAGGTGCTACTCCCTCATCTCTCATGCAACCAATACAGATGCTACACTAATTAAAAAAACTCTGCTTTTCTATTTTCATCCAAATATTTGAGCCCTTCACACATCGCTGAACAAAACACACCAGCCTTGGGCATGCTCTTTCTGATCCAAGGGAGCCTTTTGCATGGGCCTCTGCTTTCTAACCTGTGATTGACTTTAATTATCCATTATTTTGCCTTCCTCCCTGTGAGCCTCTTGCTGAATGCATTGTGCCACCCAGCATATTAGTCAATCATCACAGCTTACAGAGCGCTATACTTCACATCTTGGCTTCGGTGTCATTCATGTGCACTGAGTGGAGACAGCAACCACTTTTAAGACGCTGGGTAGATTTAAGCATGCTCGGGCCTGTCTTTCCCTGTAGTAAATAGCTTTGCTGACATTTAACTGCACATGGCTTGATGTTAGGTCAAACAAAAATGTCACACTATAATCACTTTTTAAATAGCTGTTTCCGGCTCAGTTAGTACTGTATAGTTCCAGAAGAGAAAGCACTTACAAGCTGACAGGCAGAAAGGGGAACCGTCTGTATAGGATGTTTGCCTAATCCCATCCCTGCCCTTGCCTGTCAGGCTTGGAGGCTTTGTTTGTTTAAAAAAAAAAAAAATGTGTATACATTTTAATGCCACTGTACTTTTCAGCTGGGTGGACTCTAAAGAAAACTCACAAATAAGTTCTGGGGAGAACTCACAGCTTTGATGTAGCTGTGAGGGGGTTGGGTGGCCCAGGGGGCACCTAGCCCTCAGCAGTTTTGGGCCTGATACTGTGTAGTGAGGTACTATGCTGCTGGGATTCTATTGCTGTGAGAAGGCATGTAGGTAAAATCCTAATAATCTGACAGCAGAAAATGTGAGGGTTTTCATATTCCCTGATACCACTCCTTAAATTTGTCTCTGTGTCTGAACCAGCCTGTGAAGGACATGGATCATGGAGAAGTGATGTCAGACTTTCTTCCTCTCTCATAGGCCTCAGTTTGTGTGTTACAGTCTCCATATAGAATCACAGAATCATTTAGGTTGGAAAAGACTTTGATATGGTTTCACTGAGACTCTGGCATCCTGCCCTACCCTAAGGAGGAGCTAGCATCCCCATGGGGCACAGCAATGGCTTGCCAGAGAGCACAGCAGTATTCCCCAGGTCCTGGTTCCCCATTAGCACAGACTGGCACTGGATCAGAGCACCCTGTGATGAGGCTGAAGTGTTTATGTCTTTACCCTCCACCCCAAAAATGGCTGAAAGGAATACTTGTATCCCACCACTCAGACCCACTGTCCCAAAATCATCTACATGTGCAATGCTGCCCACCTGCAGTTTTGTCTTTGCCCCACAAGCTCTCCTGGGGATTATCACCAGTTTCTTTTGTTCCAAGGGACAGCTGTAATCAGAAAGTGGATCGGTGGATTGTGAAGCACTTGTAGAAAGCAACAGATAAGAGATCTACAAAGACAAATAAGAGTGCATGATCTTTTGAGAAGAGCAGAAACTCATGAGGGAATAAAGCAGTTTGTCAGCAGCAGTTTAGCAGGGAGGAAGCCAGGCTTTCTTTGCTTCCACTGTAGCTTTTTTCATCTAATTTGATCTCTGTCTCTATTACTTCTAGAGTGGCAGTCTGAGAAGGTGCTATAGATGTGACTAAATGTTACCATGAGAACTGAGCCCAAGCTTTGAACACCCCTGGCTGTGGCTTCACAGAGGCTGCTGACCCCTGCTTGTAGGTCTGTTGTAAGTCATTTCCTTTCCTGATTAGGTCAGAACAGTGGCACCAACCTGAGTGTGTCAACATGGGGATTTCCTGCTATGTTGATTTTCCTCTTTCCCTGAGCAAGCTGTATGCTATACTATTTAAATTGAAAAGCAAATTTATTCCTGTTGGACATATATTTCCTAGCTGCATTTAGACAGTGGGCAGTAAATCTTAAACATATTCCACATTTCACATCATAGTTACAGCAGCTGGTTGCTACTGTCTGATCCCATAATAATGAACCTGATAGAAAAACAAATCTCTTCCACATTCAAGCTGTGGAAGGTAAGCTTTTATCAAATACAGTTGCAAACTATGGGGCACTATGAAGGGGGTGTTGGGTAAAATACTACAGTCTCCAAGAGGTAGGAAAAGTTAAAGGAAGAAACAGAGTGATGGAATATATACAGTGCACAGTAAATTTAGTAGGAATGACCACACATTCGAAGTCCAGCCACTTGTCCCTGTTTAACACTCTTTGCCAGTACAAGGAATGAAATGGAAGTAGAGGAGCCAGGAGTGAGTGAGCATTCCTGAGAAAGCACAAGAAATGGCATGCACTGAAAAACAAATGCTGTGATTTGGGATCTTACACGGATTCACTAGCCAGGGAAAAGGAAAGGCCCCACTGATGATTGTAATAGAAACTTTCTAAATATGAGTTTACATCCTTGAGTTGTTGAGTTCTTCCTCATAAAACACACAGAGCAGAGTAGGGATTTGCAATGGCAATTTTGTTTCCAGTCACATGTGAGATCATGTATGCCGTGATGAACTATCAATTAAATGCAATGTTTAAAGATGTAAGCTACCACCTTTTGTTTTGTCTTCTCATCATCAAATAAAAACTTAGAGAACTCAGGCAAGAGAATATTTTCTTCAGTCTTACAACATTTAAAATACATCCAGGCATTCAGCTGAAAGACATTTCCTAGGAAATCAAAATTTAATAAGTAAATATTATTTAAACAATCACAATTATCTCTTTGAGGGTTTTTTCCCTTGTTAAAAATACTTAGCTTCCTTTTTTTATTGTACATCACATTCACAGTATTCAATTGTAAGTGATTAGTAGCACATTCTTGCAACATCACATATCGTTCTTTTTAGTGAAGATCACAGAATGACAGAATGGTTGAGGTTGGAAGGGACCTCTGCAGATCATCTGGTCCAACTGCCCTGCCCAAGCCAGGTCAGCGAGGACAGGTGATCCAGGACCATGTCCATACCACTTCTGACTATCTCCAAGGATGAAGACTCTGCAACCTCTATTTGTCATCTTCAGTGACAAAATATCATCCCTTTGTGCCAGCCTTAAAAGGAGAGGAACTTCCCATCAGCAGCTGTTTAAGTGAAAAAAAAAAAGGACACAATAAGATGAGAATTAAAAAGATGTTAACATTTCCAGGTTTTCCTTTGCTGACTCCACAATCTTTAGTTATATGAAAAATTTACACAAGGATTTTATTAAGTGACTCTTTACCCACAACTTTAGTGTTTCTTTGAAAGTGGATCATAAATCCCCAAAAAGTTTTGAAGCTAAAACATGCAGCCATATGCCTTCAGTATGGATTTTTCAGTATTGCAAATCGTCTTCTGAGGTACCACAGCTTTTCATATCCTGTGTTTTTTGTATGGGAAATCTAATACAGCAATATCAACCTGAATTTCTTCTGTGCAGAAAAATAGTGATTTTAACTTACCTGCCTTTTAAACCATGTTTCTTTAGATTCGTCAAGTATTTAGAATGTTTCTTTTTTGTTTTGTTTTGTTTGTTTTGTTCTGTTTTATTTTGTTTTGTTTTTTGGGGTTGTTTTGTTTTGTTTTTGTTTTTGGACAAAGACTTTCTTTGGACACTTGATCTTAAATATATTTTATGTTTTAATGCAAATTTTTCATCAGTTTGTGGGTTGTGTGGACATATCAAAACAGAACACTCACTTTTTTATGAAGTGGGTATCTCAGTTTGGCTTTCTGGCCAAGTGCATTGACAGACACCATCCATACATGCCTTCCTAGGTGGAGTTGGGTATGTGCTCTGTGAGAATTGAGTATTTCATTTTTTATTGTTTTGCTAAGAGTAAAATTACTGAATGTTTTCACAAGCAGAGGAGTGAGATCCCTGCCAGAGAGCTCTCAGAGTGTGAGAGCAGTACAGCACGCATACAAAGACTGAAGAAAGCATTTCAAGACTGCTGGAAGTTGCACCCCTGTGCAAGACCCCTGACAAACTGCTGTGCAAAAGTGTTCCAGTGCACTGACAGGTCAGTGCAGTGACATTAGGAGGATGACAGCAATGCTGGAACAATGATTCCACAAGAAAAATACTCCCTGCTTTTTGACTGTTCAGTGGGTCGTTCAAATTAATGACACATAAGAAGTGCATTTTAAAATTGTTGAGGCAAAATTTGTGATTGTCTTGGATAAGGTATCTGGCTGGACTTTGTAAACTGGTAAACTTGTAAACTGAACAATTCACGATTCACAACAAAAGCTACCCCAATAAAATGTTTGTCTGCTGGCTTCTTTGGCTGCTTTTATTTTTTTTTTTTTTTTTGGGGGGGGGGGTTGTTTTTTTTTTTTGTTTTCTTTTGTTTTGTTAAAATGTTTGATTTTTACGGGGCTTGTCAGTAAGATTCTTATCTCTCAAAGTTCTGTATTTTCTTTTTCAGTGTGAGCATTTCAGTCAAACCAAATATGACAACTTAAAGACGTGCAGATGGCTTTTGAGCTGGATAGAACTGGTTTTCTAAACTAACTGGTAGAAAGGGAGTCTTCTACTTGGTTGACTGAAATTTGGCTGTTAATTTATTAATGACTTTTTCTTCAGCGTTTGTTCATATTTTAAAGGTTTTTATCTTTCCTGATATGGATCATGATTCTACTAATGGTAAACATTTTTTTTCTTTTTGAAAGGGATAGGTATAAATCCCCCCCAAATACCCAATTTCATAAATATTTTTTACTTATTTTTTTTACCCTGGAATGTGTCCATTATTCATCACTGTTACTTGACTTTCTCTGGTGGACATTTTGGTATAAAAATTATAAAAATAATAAGCATGTGCAGAAAGGTGAAAGAGAAATTCTTCCTTTCTCACAAAGCCACAAAACTAATTTTCCATGATTGAACACTTGTTTGATTTCTTTTTTATTTCAGTTTTTTGTTCAATTCTTTTCAATTTTTTTTTCAATTTCCTGTTCCCTCATAATTTAGCTCCTGGCAGCTATGTTATAAGGTTAAGTAGTCTAAGTAGATATTAATCTGAAATAAAAAAGTGTTTTGCTCAACAAAAGCTGCAAGACTCAGTTTGTTGGCAGAGGAAAAAGCGTTGGTCTCGCCCTTCCCTGTTCTTACTAAGGAATGTTTTAATGTCCCAATTAGAAGACTAAAGTACTATCGAGTAATAATATTTCAGGTAATTGAATTTGGGATTTGTGAGGTTTTTTGTGGTCACTGCTTGGTAATTAAGGGCTGGTCTTGGATTTTAACTTCTCATTTTTGAAATATGAGCTCCTTTTTTTAGACAGATTAATCAGACGTTTTGTGGCTGATGGCCAAGATGCTCAGTTACAGATTTAGATATAAAGTTACAGCTCCATTTCGTGCAACTTTTTGCTTTGAATTTGTGACTTACCACATGCACATTAAAAAGGAAGACCAACAGTGAGCAGCTGCCACACGATCCCTATTTCACTTGTGAGCAGTGAAGTGCTTGCGCGGCACTGTGCATCATCCCTGCGGGAAGCCCATTCCTGAGCAGGGTGTCCTTGGACCCAGCAAAATGTTTTGTTCACCTCCGAAAGCATCTGTGAGCAACAGGCTGTACTGTACCAAATACAGTTTGTTGGCATTGGCTTAAACTTTATTCTGCTGGGGTTTTTTCTCTTTTCTGCATTTAAACATTTCAGTAAACCTTTCTGTTGGCTTCTTGGCTGCAGTATCCCTGGGGGAAAAAAATTAAAAATAAAAAAAAGAGAACTTTTGTGACCTGCAAAACATAGAAATGGGAGTTTTAATGAGCGGTTGGAAGTGGTGCCTCCAAAATCTTGTTTGCAGGTGTTTTTTGGCCACCCAGCAGAGCACAGAAAATGACACAGTCATACTGTCTGTGAGGAACACAGCTGAGATACAGGCTGGACAACACTCTAAGCTTCTCTTAAACAGCTTTCTGGTCAAAAAACATTTTGCTAAAGAGGTCATGAGTAATTTTTAATGCTAAATATTTTCATGACTTGAACTTTTCGCAACAAGAAAATACAAATGTGCCACTTTTAAAATACACTAATTGGAAATCATTTGCAAATAAGCAAACTTGTCAAAAATAGCCTACCAAAATAATTATGAAAAGCACTTTTTTTATTTAGGGAATTATATTTACTGGTCCAGTATCAGATATTCTCAAAAACATGTTGTAAAAAATGATCCCATGCCAAAATCTTTGTGATTCTTCCAATCCCACTGGAGTTGTGTGAGTTTAATTCAGTGCTGTTCTATTATCATAATCACTGTATTTTTGACAAGTGAAATAAAACATTTAAATGTTTTATCCAAAGTATTTTGATAAATAGGTAAATTCTTTATCTAATGCATTTTTATGTATTTTTCTTTCCTCATATGATGCCTCTGTTTAAATTTCTTCCTCAATCAGTCCTTAAAATCTTTTTATGTTCAGGGGAGGATGGACAATGCAAGCATGTGCTATCAATTGCTTGTTATACTGAGTGTGAGTACTGGGAAAAAAATACTTATCTTCAAATCAACAGAGTAATCTGGACAAATCAGTCATTTGTTTTCATTTTTTATATTAAAATAGCAATACCAAGTCACAAACTACCATTCAACATTTAAATAAATCTTTCTGAAAATATTTTTTCTTCATTTTAGTTATATTTTTTCATCCAAAACTCTTTTCAAATTTGACATAAATTCTTGCATAGTTTCAACCTGCATCTTCTTCTACTGACAGATAAGCTACATAGGTAAAAGAATTTACTTGCTCCAAAGGTGCTACTTGCATATTAGATAAGTATCTGTTGCTTAAACAACAGCAATTGTTAAAATTGCAATAAATTTATAATCCAATCCTATGAAAGAAAACCACATTATCTTTTTAAAGAAGAATATATATATATATATATATATATATATATATATATATATGTTCTGCTGTTTGCTTTTGAATCACCCATGGCTGTTGCTTGATCACAAATTTGAATTATGGAGACAATCTTCCATGCCTTGCTAGTAATTAATCGCTGTAACTTTTGTGTGCCTTTGTGAATCCAGCAGTGTGGCTGCAGATAAACAACTAATTAGCACTTTTATACAAGTGAAATGGATTTCCAATTACTGCTATGTCCCCCCTTCCCCCTCTTCTCCACATGCATTTTTCTTAGGCATGAGGGATGCCTCATGGCTTACCAAACCAGATAGTCTTGTCTTTCTCCCTTTCTCTCTCCACCATTCAGCAAGGGTTTAATCCAAGCCAGGCTGCTGAGCTGCTGTGCCTGCCCTCACACTGCTGGTGGGAGAAGCCTTTTGAAGGAAAAAATGAATGTTTTAGGTAAAACAAGAAAATGTAAAAAGCATTTGGGCAAGAACAGTGGTAGTAGTTTATAATCAGATGTAGCACTGCCAGAGAGCTGTATTGGAAGAGGCTCTAGAATTATCCCAGGTCCCTAGATTAGCTCAGGACTAAAAGGAAAAAAATGTGACCAGCAGTATGTAGTGTATATGGACACAAACTAGGAAATCCAGAGGAATCTGTAACATGGTGTATTACAAGCAGCATAGAGGTGCAAACTAGTCCTGTGACCTGCTTATCTGCAGAAAGCTGGGAATGGATCCAGCTACTTTGATCCTCTGAGAAAGGAGGGAATGCAGCATCATGTACAGCTAATTTGGTAGAGTTCAGCTAGAGTACAGCTCCAGCCCTAACAGAGGCCAGATGGCGTGACCCCGTGCTGCGCTGTCCGCCTGCCCAAAGCACAGCAGTTCCCTTTGGCAGACAACTGCCTTTCCATCATGTGGGATTTCTGTCTTCAGAGTTGCTTTAAGAAAAACAAAATGCCTTGCACTTCTTTTGCTCCAAAGAGGGACCCACCTCATGAGCACAGTAGTCCTCTGTTTCCACCAATGTATTTGGAAATCTTTACAACATTCCACTAGAGGCAATGCAACTTTGATGCTTTATTTCTCAGAGGCAGACCAAGTATGGAACATATTACCTTGCTGGGAAAATTCTGACTTGGATTATTGCTTTGGCACTTTCCAAGTGCCCTTCTCATTCTGTATCCCAAAGTGTCTCATAAGGTAATAAATTACATTACCCACAACCAGTATGACCTCAGTAAGATCTACCTATGGCCAAGAATAGCTCCATGTTACTGTCAGTTAATTAGTGGTGTTATTCATTAACTGAGGAAGTGAGAGCCAGGAAGCAACCCTTTACTCTTTGTGGCCAGTATCACAGCATGGCACAAAAGCCATCTAACCAGCCACCTTCAGCTGGCTGAAGGGAGGTTAGATATTGAAAAGGAGTTTGTTCCTCTGCCCATGGGAGAGGCATGGCACACACAGAGTCACCCTTGCATGCACACCCCATGCATGGTCACATTTGGGGTTGTCATCCCACCTTCCTGCAAGCAAGACTTAAGCTGTGCACTGCTCTGACGTTAAACCTTAACCCTGTGTAATATGATGGGGCTGGCTTCCCAATCCTGCAGACTGGTGCCCTCTAAATTCAGGTTAAAACTTGTTCCTCTGATGCACAGAGACTGGTATATCTAATCACACACAGCAGACTGATAAAGAATTAGGGGAACCCAGTTAGGCTGCTTGCTTCTTCTCTTTGGCCATCCAGGGAGCCCTTCTGGGAATAAGGATCAAGAGTCCATATTTGGACGTGGAGTGAAAAAGGCATCTCTACTTCTGCACCCTGGTGTGGTTAGTGCCCAACTTTGATTCTTGCAAGCCCAAGTGCTAAATTGAGGCACAAGCCCATGGAGAGCTGGAGGAGCAGAACACAGCTCCTTGTGTGCCAGAGGGAAAGATCCACACTGCCCCACAAGCTGGAAATGCTGGTGTGGGTGCTGCTGGCAGCATGTAGAGAGTCTAATGCTGCTCACAGTCCCCCACAAGGGCACAAGCAGCGCCCAGCCCTGCCCTTCTCACTGAAGGCATTCTTCCCCTGCAAACAGAGCTGGAGGTGAGGCATTAAGAGGATTTTGATCCACATGAAAGGCAGGCAGAGAGCACTGTAGAAATGTGTATGAGCCTGAATGCATCTGTAGTCTCAAGATCTCACAGCTATGCAGATGTACTATGATGGGCTTCTCCCTGAATGCTGGCATTCTTGGTCTTTCTGCTCCTTCACAGACACCTCTCTGACAGCCTACAGAGCTCTTTCGTATCACTTCTTATTCCATTCAGAGTTCATCCACCTCTCTTAACCCCCTTTACTCTGTCAGCAACCTTCCTCACCCTCCCACAGACAACAGACATCTAGTTCCCCCTTAGAACTTTTTTTTTTTTTTTTTTAACATATGAAAAATTCCTTCTTGTTTTTCCCTTTCCTCCTCTGCTCTGCTCCACACCACATATTCTGGAAGTCACCTTCAGACCACACTGGAGTGTTACCTCTATTGCCCAGGGCTAGGATCATGTTACAGCTTTCCTCTTCTCACTAAAGATGTGTGCTCTGATTTGAACTTCACCAAAGTTCAGGGATGTTTGGAATCTGGACTTCTGGCTTGGACCCCTCTCAGTGCCTCGTGTCAGCATCTAGGAGTTGACAGAAGTTGTTTGCAGCTGAGGCAGCCAGATCTACAAGATGCAAATGACCACGAATAAAATAAAGAACCTCTAATTGAAGCTGGCCCCATGAGGAATTGCCTGGCCCCTGGAGACATACCAACATATCTTTCTTCCCACACAAGCCACAGGTCAGGCAGTGTTTACCTGGCTACTGGAAATCTCAACAAGCAAGGAGATTCCACGAGTCTAGGGTCACACATCCTGGCTTGGATGGCACACACCTTCATATTCTTGCTTTCCTTTTAAGGGATTGGTCTAGGAAAAGTGATGGGGAAGATCTTTGCAGGTGGATAACGCCATTTGGCACATGGCTGCTTTCCCTTTGCAATGGCTTTGGGGGAGAAAAGTCAATGGACAGAACAAGTGGGTTTTTTGCTTTTTATTTATTTTACTATAGTAGGCTTGGCCAGCTTAGCTTTGACTCCATAACAGGACTCAATGTGCAAAGGATGGTGGGGGGAAGATGAGACCTGTTTCAAAGCCCTTATCAAAGTGTATTTCTCTGCTGGCACCTCATCTCAGCAGCGTGGCACCCATGAGGTTATGCCTGCTGCTGCTGGGGGATGTGAGAGAGGCATTCCAAGCCTGTGCTCTCCACATGCTCTCAGCTTGCCCCTCAGGGAGGGGATCTTACAGCACCAGCCAGGTGTCTGTGCAAGCCCAGGAGAGCCTGCCCAGTGTCAAAACAAGCAGGGCTGTCATTTTCTCTTCTTCTGCCTACAGGAACCGAAAATTTCCTTCCTGCCCTTTCCTCCTGGCAGAAAATAGGCAGCTGAGAGACAGGCCAGAGACGACAGGGAGGACCAGTGGCCAACTTACTCCTGGGATAGGAGGGAGCTGTTGCAGCCCAGGCTATTTTTAACCTGTTTTTGTTGCTCACTGGCAGTCGCGTCTCTCATTGCTTTCTTCCTTCTCTGTGTCTCTGTGTGTCTTTGCAGCTCCTTCCTGCTACCCTGAGATGTGTGAACTATATATGGCCTGGGAAATCGGCACCAGGCAGTATTTTTAAACCAGGCCTCTGCTTTGCAGGCTGCTGTGACGCAGTTCATCCAACTTTGCAAGTTTCTCATGGGAATGCAGGGTGCCCGGCAGCAGCCTGCGATACTTGGCTGTTGAGTTTTTGGCCTGCACAATGCAACCCTTGGGGCCCAGGCTAACATCTCAAGACTTGGGAAGCAGCAGACTTTGTGTGTGTGCAGGGGAGGGTTTGACCCTGACTGTCATCACAGTGCAGCTTTCTGGATGTCAGCTGCAGATCTCTGAAGTGAGGTGACTTTTCCAGCTGGCCAGGTGTTGCCATTGAATCTGGGGGCTGGGCACAGGGATGACCTCCCTAGGTACCTGCCCTCCTGCAGAGCATGTGTCTCTTTTCAAAGTTCATGGTCTTTGTGGAAATGGATTTTGCAATATTTGGAACAGGTTTACAATGATGAAACTGGAAAATAGCCATCCAGTGTAGAAAAGACTGAATAAAATTACATGGAGAAATATTTGGGAGCAAATAATTTCATCTGCTTTCACATGCCAAATAAACTTTTGATCTTTCCTCTTCTTCCACAGCTAAAATTCTGAGTTAAAAGGTGCTGCTGAGGACAAAAAGTTTCCTTTAATTTTAATTTCTGTTTTATATTCTCATTGCTACTTTTAATTTCTGTTTTATATTCAACAGAAGAAAAATAAAAGGTTGGTTTGAGACTCTTTGCTGGAAACATTCTGTCCAAAAACATTCTTTGACCATTTTCACCCTGAGAAAAGACAGGAGCCACCTTTATTGTCTACAGCCTGAACATCCATTTTTCTCATGGTGCTAGCTTTTTACTGAAATTCTTGAAAAAAATAAAAAATATGTTTTAGTCACTCAGAACCTTGTAAATTAAAGAATCACTTAATCAGATTTTCTTCTGTGAGAAAATGGTTTGTTTCTTCTTCTTTTAATATTTATGATGTATATAAGCTTAAGTTAAATAACCACTATCTGAAGATTCTCTCATATGACTCTACTGCTGTTGTAGAATGAATCATAGAATCATAGAACTGTATAGGTTGTAAAAGACCTCTAGGATCATTGAGTCCAAGCCCTAACCCAGCACTGCCAAGTCCTCCACTAAATCATGTCCCTAAGTACGATATCTACACATCTTTTAAAATACTCCTGGGATGGTGACTCCAGCAGCTCCCCCGGCAGCCTGTTCCAATTCTTGACAACTCCTTTGATGGAGAAATTTCTTCAAATATCCAATACAAACCTCTCCTGGCACAACTTGAGGCCATTTCTACTTATATTGCTCATTACCTGGGAGAAGAGGCCAACCTCCACCTGGCTACAGCCTCCTTTCAAGCAGCTGTAGTGAGCAATAAGGTCTCCCTGACTCTCCTTTTCTTCAGGCTAAACTCCAGGCTAACTCCAGCTCCCTCAGCCACTCCTCCTAGGACTTGTGCTCCAGACCCTTCACCATCTTCATTGCCCTTCTCTGGGCTTACTTCAGTGCCTCAATGTCTCTCTAGCAACAAAATGTTGAAAATTGAACACAGGATTCAAGGTGTGGCCTCACCAGAACTGAGGAACATGGGGATGGTCATGGTCCTAGTCCTTCTGGCCACAGGATTTCTGATATAAGCCAACCTTTCTTGCAACAGTAACTGGGCCACTTTGTCATAGAAGGAGATCAGGTTGGTCAAGCAGGACCTGACTTTTACAAATCCACACTGGCTGGGCCTGATCCCCTGTCTGGCCTGCACATGCCACAGGAATGCACTCAATCTGATTTGCTCCATGAGCTTCCCTGACACTCAGTTCAGGCTGAGAGACCTGTAGTTCCCAGATCTTCCTTCTGACCCTTCTTAGAGATGGGCATAATTGATGTACTTGCCTGCAAACATGTAATATATTTGCAAATATATTTGTGTTCCTATATAAATACATACTTTTATTTACTGTTGTTTGTATTCTTTTTCTTCAGTAAGGATCCCAACTCTAGCAGTGAAGAAGTTATGTCTTTGAGATGCAGTTAATTTTTATAGATTTTGCTGTGTTTTGGACCACACCCATCTATTTTTTTTAAAGTGCTTGATTCTAGATTCATGAAAATACTTATAATTTGTGAAGATTACCCTTAAGGATTTACACAGTTTAGGGAATGCTGATCAGTGTTAATACAGTAATAATTTGTCCTTTACACCACTCCATTCAATTTATTTTAACTGCGAATAAGGCACATTATTTCAATTTCACAAAAAGTGAATGATTGCAGATATTATCAGAAAACCACGGGGTTTAGTACCATGATACTAGGCAGTATTATGGAGAAGACTAATTTCTCAGGCCCAACTGAACCAGTGTAGAGAAATCTCTGTGCCCGGGAAACTGTTTTTCATGCATGGTTACTTCTTGGATTTATATTTAGGTAAAACAACACCAAGGATGTGAGTTTAGCAGTATTAAAAGAAAGCATGAGATATGTTTATTTCTAATAGGTAAGGCAAAGGAGACAGATAAATCCTCATTACTCCACTAATGATAACTACCCCCAGGAATTATTTAGGACTCCAGTGACGTTAGTAAAGATGAACTCCAATTTAGTAAAGAAAATCTGGGATAAAATTCTGACAATCTGGAATATTAGATTAGGTGAAGCAAAGACTTTATCATGCTTGGTGGATTTTATTTTCCAAGTAGATATTTGCTCATGAAAGCAGGGTTTATCTTAACATGGTATCATATCAAAACTTGGCTTTAATTGTCTTTTTTCTGTCAGAAAAGGTCTTAGTTTAAGCACACATATTATTTTGGGATCAAAATGGTTTTATCATTCCAGAGATGCTTTCCAAAATGTTCCCATGACATGAAGTGATCAGTGGACTTTTAATTCTGCAGATACCAGTTAGAATCCAAGGTCTAAGAGGAAGTTCATTTCTGGGCAGTGAGAGCACATTGTGGGTGGTCATAGACGCCACAAAGCCTATGACTTCAGCCACCTGAGAAATTAAATAATGAACCCTGACTGAGGAAGTTTGTGGGCATTACATCATTTGCACATAAAAAGAAAAAATAGATTTATAGGGCACATGGGTGGCTGTGAGCCAGCAGCCACTCTAGAAGTCTCAGCTATATCAAACAGACTAATGCCTTTTAATACCATTCTTTGTAGAAAGGGATCCCATGAACATACTCCTCCTCTACTTTGGGTTTCTGTTTCTCAGTTGTTGTTAAAGATTGACTGTGACTCTCAGATATGTTGCCTAAACTGCAGCTGTACAGGGTGTGCTTTGCAGTGAAGGAATAAGGTGTGTGCCAGGTGTTTTTCCAAATCAGTGTAGCCCTGGAGAGATGAACTGCTGCTGCAATTTTAATGGGAATTGGAAACCAGTTTAAGGGGTTTCTAGAGATCTGATGTGTTTGAAATATTTTATTGTGCTGGTACTGACTAATCAGAAGTGGGAATAGGATTGTTCTATTTCAGAAATTATCCGAAAGGGTTACTAACAGTCTGAAAAACAGTTATTTGAAAAAAAAAATATTGCCTAATACAAAAGCTGGAGAACTAATAGCTTACAGTGGTAGCCAAGCAGCAACAGAGCTGCAGCCAGCAGTGTCAGAGGGCATAGCTCTGGTGGGCTTTGTTGGGAATGGGGAGAGGAGGTCCTAAAACTGGCTTTAAGGGAAGGAAGAACCACAGGAAGGATTGAATGATTTTGCAAAGAGAAGGGCAGTGAGGCTGATCAGCCATGGCAATAGCTGCTGGCAAAACAAGAAGGCACAGAGTAGGCAATGGTTGTTCCTTGGAGTCTGAGCCTCCATGTACACAAAGACAATGATAGGGTCTTTCTGAGTGTCATTGATCCCTGTTCCTTTAGGCTCTGAAACTCCTCTCTCACCCAAAAACACACCCAGAACCTCAGGGAGTGGGTTGGACCGCAACCAGCTCATATCCCTGAAAAAGCACCCTCTGCACACTGACCCTGGGCAGTCTTGCTGAAAGCATCTCTGAGATTTCTTTAATTAAAACTTTGATTCGTGCTCAAGCAAGAAAAAACAAACATTGTCTGGTTCCAGTGTTCAGATTCCTCAATGGAAGCCAGATGTCACAGCTGGTTCCTACAACTGCTCTCAGTGTGGCAGCGTGACCTCCTGCCACACACCACACAAGGGCAGCAGGCAGAGACGAACCCAATAGCTGCCCCAGTGTGTCTTGCTTTCGTATTTAGTTTCAAAATATGTTTCCTGGATTTTATATGCTCACTCTTCTCTCTCCTTTCTTTTCCCTTTTCTCCTCGTTCTTCGCTCCCACCTTGAGACTTGGCGCACAGTGCACTATCTGAGTAGGACAATGAAGGAGAAAGAAGAAAGAAAAAGAAAGGAAGAAAGAGCACAGGCCCATGTCTCTTTGTTTCTAAGGCAACAGGTAGGAGCTGCAGAGCACTGGCACTCCCCCAGCCGGGGCTGCTCAGTGCCCCATAGAGACTGGTGGGAGGCTGTCTGTCTGTCTGTCAGCACGGGCACTGGGGAAATGGTGTGAAACAAATAAGCCTTGCTTGTGCTCCCATGTTAGCCCTTCATGCGGGGCCACCACTGTGGCCACCCCAACCCTGGCTCCTCTTGCCGGGTGACTGGAGACCAATGAGCAGGCAGGCAGGTGAAAAACATGATCTCAGGTGGCCTCAGATGACAGCTGAGACACATTTAAAGCAACAGGGCTAGAAATAAATTACTTCCTTCTCCCAGGGTTACAACCAGGTCATACAGGAAGGAGGACATGATTATCACTTCAGGAAAGAGAAGATGCATTTGGCAGTTAAAAATTTTACTGAAATAGATAAAAGAGAAGGCTTTTTCATCTGTTTTCTTTCCTTTGGTCTCTGGACTTCCTTCACCTGCCTCCATCCATCGTAAGCAACCATCATGGGACAACACATGAAGCTGGAGTCCAGAAAGGGCAGGAGGACACTCAGGTCAAAATGAGTCAGAAATGAGCAATGCTGAACCCAGCTGAGCTGTGTGGGCACTGCTGAAAGCCATCCTGGAGACCCTCCAGAGCCTTGTGAGTGCAGTTAGGGGCATGGGCTAAAGCAGAAAGAGGCTTGTGGAGGGGTTGGATGATAGCAGCCATTAGAGTAACATGGACAAAAAAATCACTGTTGCAGTGGCTGGCACTAATGCTCTCCCTGCCTTTACACTGTGTAAGGCTAGGAAACATTTTCAGATGGATTAGTTACTTTTAGCTAGGCCACTGGAAAATACAGAAACATGGCAGAGGAAGATAGAAGTTGTGATCAAAATGTAACAGATTTGTCTGAGACAAGAGGAGATTTACCAGAGGCAGGCTATGAGAGCTTGGCTCCTTCCATTCTTTTACTGGTGGGGGCACATGCTCCTGCACCATGTGATGTGGGCCCCAGTCCTACAGATTGAAGATGGGACTGTGGTCTGTCTCCTACCTTGACTTTGTCAGAATGTTTTTGAAGGAATTTAATTTACTTGGAAAGGTTTTACTGAGCTGACCTGTCTCCATTTGCTCAAAAATATCAAGCATTCAAGTTTCCATTGTCTTCAAAACTAAGAAGACATGCAGAAAGCTCTGCAGAATTTATTTCTGAGGTTTTCTGAAATATCAAGCACTAACCTGTCTTTCTAGCTGTTGCACTAAATTTCAGAAAAAGACCAGCCCAGTATCCATTCTGGATACTTTTTAACAATAAACTTAATTTCATCTAACTTCAGTTAATGTCAGCTGAACCACTGGTGCCTAAAAAACCCCTATGTTGTTTGTAGGATCCACAGAGAGTGCAGGAATAATATGACCAGCAGTAAATAATTACAATTGCTGAATAATCTATGACAAAAGAAATTGTGCCAGAGTTCAAGATGCCAGTCTCTGTACTTTCAGAAGTGACCATAGGAGTTTCTCTGCAGGCAGGTGCGTTGCAAAGCTAAAATTGTTGTCAGAGAAATCCAGAGCAACCCAGTTGAAAAGAATGACAACACTTCTTTCCTAGATTATGATGATTAAATTTAAATATGGGGCTAATAAATCACTTCTTGCTCAGTCTAGTTGAGCCTTCCGTATGTAGTAATGACCTTTCCAGTCAGGATGGCTTGGGTATTGGCAATGATCTGTGGGCTGTACATTGCCTACGTCTGTATCTGTGTGCAGCTATGGCTGTGTGTCTGGAAGGCGTGAAGCGTGTGAATGCTGCAGGGGATGCTCTGTGAAAGAAGTGGCAATAGCAGCAAGAAGCAGAAATCGCCTCTCCCTGATGGTGGCAGAGATCCACCAGTGTAGCTGCACGTGCCTTCTGCTCTGAGAATTGTCTGGCATGCACATCATACCCAGGCTAGATTAATAAGATGGCTTTGCAGTTGTATGCCCAAATAATCTCAAGTGAATAGACAAAACAAGCACGATTTCTTACTACACCTACTTACCATTTTTGATCCCTGTAGGATGGTTAATAAGTAATTTTTGGAGCAGTAAAACTTTGTTTGCTTTAGAAAGTTTTTCTTGTCTGGCAAAGTAATGCCTTCTATTTCTAAATTAGCACTAAAAAGACAGGCATAAAAAGGTGCTTTGAAGCCCTCTTAGTTACCTGGATTTAAAAATTCCAAGCAAGTACACAATGTGACTTAATTTGAGCTCCAGGCAGGATTTAGGAAGCATCTTGAAAAAGATCATAGTCTAGAATTTCCTTTCATTGATATGTTAACATAAAATATTTTGAGTTTTTTGTGGTTGTTTCTTTTCTACATTTGGAAGTTAATGTGTCCCCAATCTGTTGTACCTCATCTTTATTTATATCCAAGTATTTTTTTTTCTGTGCAATTTTTATTTTTTTAGTGTGTCTCCTTTTGCAAGAAGAATGATAAAAGAGAAAATTGAATAATACAAAAAAAAAAAAAGTGTCATTCAGCTTGTCAGAGGTAAAGAACTTTTATTTTACTACAGGGAGCATGATTACCTCAAAAACCACTTTATTTTACAGCACCAAGCTTTCTTATATTCTTTATCTCTCTGTTTTTCACTTTCTGTTATGGGATTTTTTTCAAGATTTCCCATTCTATATAAAATCTGAATATTGCAGACATGAAGCTGCCTACTAATGAAAAAAATATCAAGATTAAATTTCTATGTACAAACATTTTTGGGACAGATGTGATGAGTGATTATAGCATTGTAACAGTGGGGAGATGTGATGTTTCACATGGTAAGAGATAACCAAAACCATGCTCTTTGCCCTACAAAACACACACTAATGACACATGAAGAACCCCTGTGATTACAACTCGCTTACAGTTCAGGCAAAGAGGAATTCAGATGTGTGCCATCCCACACTTGAGAGACTCCAGTCTGATCTGGGCAGCACAAAGTTTATATTTTCCATGGCAGGAGGGGACGTGGTAACTGCCTGTATGACACCAAACTCAGAAAAATGGTGAAGCATGTCCCAGCTGAAGCACTTGAGTAATCACATGGCAAGTCAAACATTCATATGGAGCTGTCAGGTTCATAAGATTTGGTGTTTGGCCAAATGCATAGATTAAAAATAACTTCTCTTGGCTCTCCTAACAACACCAGGACTTATTCTATCAAAGAAAATATCATTTGTATATTACATATCTTTTAATTGCCCAAAAGGCCTGTACCCAGACATGCTGGTTCAAAATGCAGCTTCTTTTTCAAAAACAAGGAGATACTGGAGAGCTGCTTATGCAGCTTATGTTCAGTGTGAAAGCACCACTGCATTTAGGTCACTGCCTTTACGACGATTGTAATGGGAAAAGGCTATTCCCCAAGGTTTGGGGAGAACAATTGCTTTCTAACACAATTCCCCTGCAAAGGCAGTTGGAGTGAAAACCTGTCTGCTGGTCTTTCCACACCACCTAGGGGTGCTCAAAATTCTGCAAGAGCAGCCCAGGAGAGGTTTGTAGCATCTCTGCTGCTTTGGGGCTTGGCATTAGGGTTAGTGATGAGGGCCTTTTGGCAATGCACAGCTTAAACACCATTACTGATAGTGCTAGTTGTGATTCTGTGGAGACCCTGTGGCCAGCATGAAGGTTACTCCCCTAGGGATGCTTCAGCTAAGACAGGGAGCCCAGAGGACTAATTCTTTATTTCCTAGAGAAGTCAGGGCCTCAGAGGCACAGTGCAGGCTATCACATGTAGAAGTCCACCCCAAGAACATTATTCCCCTGCAAACTGAGAGACCTTTAGAGCAAAATGAGTGCCTTTGACAGGAAACTCGCTGGCAAGTACCTGAACAAGCAGTCTGCTCCCACACCAGGTGCTGGCAGAAGGACAGCCTCTTCCTCCTACCCCCTGCACATCCTGCTTTAGGCAAAATACCTGTAACCTTTAAACTCTTGTAAGAGTTAAAAAAAAATCCAGATCCTGAAAGATGTGACATTATCTGATACTGACACCAGAGAATTGTAACTATGACTACTGAAGCAGCAATATTTCCTTTTCCCCCCTTTCTTGCCCTTGTGGTTCCACCTGAAATGAAGGGGACACCTCTGTGAACTACAGCCCACTTCTGTTTATTACCAGATGAGATTTCTCTGAGGAGACAGGAGGAAGACAGAACTTCATCTAGAATTATACTTGTTACAGGGATTTCCAGAAACTTCAATGGCAACTGCTTGATTTATAAATTGCATCCCATCGCCAGCTTATAAATTATCAGCATTATTGTACCTCTCCTTTCAACATTGCCCATACTCTTTGTCTGCTGAAGAGAAAGATGGAAAAATAGGAGGCACAAACACCACTTTCCAAGATCGGTTCTTATGTTCTCAGGATTTTGTGCCCAATAGCTTTCTAGTCAGGGACGCATTGAAATACTGATCTTTTAAGCCAATAAATGGCAAAAATAATCTGCTGGTCCCCTTAGCACAGACAGAAATTTGTTCAGCTGGACTGTTTCTACATATGCTGTCAGGCAGAGAAAGATGTCCACCAATTGTCACCTCCTCCTTTGGCTTCGGAGGCGACTCCACATAATTCACTGAGTGTACATCGATGTTGCTGGCACGCACAGCAGCGCAGGCAGCAGAGAAGAGACCAGGACTGCCAGAGGAAACAGAGCACAATGAGAGCACAGTTTAGCCCTCCCCCCCCCCCCCCATATTTGTATGCACACACACATATATACTCACATAGTGAAATATGAGAAAGAAGGGAGAAACTGGGGAGCAGTGAAGTGTAGCACGTGTCCAGGGAGAAGGGGCTTGACTGTTGTGGCTTCTTTTCAACCGCAAGGATTTAATGCAACATTAATCTCTGGTGGTCTTGACATCTCTGATCAGTCTTCTGATTTCATGTGAGTCAGGTTTTCCAGCACAAACATCTACTTTTTGTGGGAGACTTGATTCCACAGGAAAAAAAAGAGACCCTACATCTCAGCTGGATACTGATTTTTATTCTCCAGTTAATTAAAGTAGAAAACTCTTTTCACCCTTGAATGATGTGAAAGCAAAGAAGCTCAGGGATGGCTGAGGTTGTTTTTATTTCACTTAAGTTCTGGCATTTAAGGGGAAACATGAATGTGATCGACTTAAGTATATTTGAAAAGAGACATTATTTGAAAACAAGTCAAATATTTCAAGTGAATTATCAGCAGGTACCTGAGAATCAAGTCCTTTGCTGTTGATACCAGTGGCAAAGCTGATTTGGCTCAACAGCAGTGGGCAGCAATTTCTGCATATGGCCATAACCTGATAGCTGCCACTGTGGTTACATCTCATTCCCACAGTTTACCCTGGGCTAAATAGAGCCAACTTTCAACAAAAACCACCAGTGACCCCTCTCGCCTTGCCACGCAGCCTGTCTCAACCAGCAGCCAGCTTGACCTGTCAGGGCTGTGTGTCAGTGGAATTTGCACAAAGCATAAGTGCTCCTACTTCAGAAGAGAAACAAGGACACTTCTATGCTGAAAACATGGGACAACTGCAGCAGCATCTTTGCAGTTGCAAGGACACCAACCCAAAGTGTGACCAAAATAATATCTCAGGCTTTTTGAATTGTTTTCCAGAGCAACAGTGTAGTTCTGTAAGGTTGTCATTGATATTGAAATAAGCAGATCACTGGGGTCTAATTTAAGAGTGGGCAATGTGTGGATGTGCTGAGCTGCCAGAGGAACTGAGGGAGAACTGACCGCTCTGATTTTGTCTACCCATTTTTTATCTGATGACTTTTCAGAAGGCTGTAAGGCAAGGGGAGGGGGTTGAGTTTGTGGAAGTGATTTTGGAGTTTATATCTTTACCAAGAGATATAATGATCTTCTACTCTGGTATTTTGGGATTTTTTTTTTTCACGTGACATGGCTGCATACTCTTGGACAACCAAAAATTTTTGCTGCATATGAAAACCAATGAGCAAACTATGCTTCTTGTCACCTCTGAAACAAAATACCAATAAGGGGGAAAAATATTGGGAATATAATGTGCTAATAACAAAATACTTATGCTCATCTAAGCTGTAACGTCGTTCTTTGGCCCAAAACCTACCAAATAAATATAGTCCATCTGTCAATATGGTTGTCATGCATGGTTGACAGTGGGAGTCCAACTGGTAGAAAATGTGCTCTGTGCATGCTAAGTGGCAGCTCTGTGTATGGTGAAAGTTTAGCTAAAAAGAGTCAGGGAGAAAAAACATGCCCCAATACAAATTTATTATCCAAACAACTGTACTGTAGTGTAAAGTCATTTTGGCATGGCTCTGTGACTAGGATTCAAATCCACATGGAAAAAAGTTCAAGACAAAAAATAGTGACTTTAGAGAATACATTGGGAGTGTAAAGTCATTATGTCTCCCTTCAAGCTATGGTTTCTCATGGCCTTCTGGAGCAAACTAGTAACCTGAAAGATAAAAAAAAAAAAAAAATCTGCGTACTTGAAACACGTGTCTGAACACTTGGGGTACCCTGTCCTTTGCGCCAAGAATTTTTTTCACATGTGCTGTACAAGAATTGATTGCCTTTGTGATTTTTATCCTAGCTGAAACAAATGCACATGTTGTTCTTATTTGTATGAATGGCTAATCCATTTTAATATGCTGTTTTGACACATGTACATGACTTTTGCAAGTTAATAGAGGTGATTCACATCTGTCATGTTTTCTCTTCTGTACATTTTCCGCTATACTGGCTTATGTTAAAGATAAGAGGGAAATATATCCCTGTGCCAAGGAAAATGACATTAATTTTTTTAAGGGCTGATAGGCATCAACTTGGTACATTACCAATAACCCCAGCTGGCTTCCCTTTTGGAATGACCCTTTACAAAATCACCAGCATATGAAATTCCTGTAGGCATTTTGTCTCTCTTCCTCAGCTTGCCCGAAAATGCCTTCTTTCTGGAACATTCTGTGTGTGGGTTAGCATGAGGACAGCCTTTTGGTACAAGGAATAGTCAGGGAGATTTGTGGTATTTTTTATATTTTTTCTTGCCAAAAGGCAGGGGTCAATCAGGCATAAAGTGGCAATGAAGAATAGTACTTTCCTGCTTTATTTGTACATGTCTAAACCATTTATCTGGATATTAACTGTTATCTCTGAAAACAAGCAGATGCCCCAGCAAATCTCCTACAAGATGGCCCATTAGTCACCAGAAAGAACCAAAGGAAAGAATTCATTTGGCCTCACCTTACACACCTAATTTAGTGTCATTGCCACAGATTCAAAGTAGGAGCCTGAAGTGGGAGCTGTGAATATCCTTTTCATTCCACTGATTGTAAGTGGAAGTCTGTGGAGAGTTCACTTTGGGCAAGACATGGGTTTTCTCCCTAAAGAAGTCAACAGTTCTATTGAATTCAAACCCAAAGTCCAAAACTTGTAATCAAGATGCTCTTAGGAGAAGAGGATAATATTTTGCTGTAACAGATTGGTGAACATGAAAATAAGAGTAGTCAAACTCTAAACTTTGAGGAAAAAAAATAAATCTCCTATGGAAACTGAATATTTTCCTGATTATTTCCATCTGCACTACACCCTGGCTATCCCATGCGATTTTAACCGATTAGCAGGGAGGAAGAAAATAATTTTCCAGAAATATTTTGCTGCACTCATGCAATAAGTACATTCCGGTTCACAATTACTTTGTATGTAAAAGCCAGGCCCTTTTACAGTATGTGTATGAAAAGAATTATCTTAACAGAGGCTGTGTACATTGTAGCTGCCAAGGTGCTGACCACATGCATACCCTGTGACATAGACTTGGCAAGAATGAGATTAACCTTGTTAACTTGGCCAGATTCCAGAATAAGTAACAAAAGTTGGATAAACCTAATTTTCTCTCAATTTTAGCAGAAAATACTGATCGTGATGCTGCTGCTTTATATTTTATGTAGTTGCTCTCTTTATACAGGGGGGATGTAGAATATTGCCCTCTTGACATTATGTTTACTCCAGCACTCCAGAAGTAGAAAAGAATCATACAAGGCAATCACATCTTTACTTGGCTCTTCTAACTCTTTCCTAATGCTGCTTAATAGCTGCTTCCTCTCAGTCAGATGAGGGGAATATACCCATACCCTCAGCAGGTTTCAATCTGTAACTTTCTTTTGACTTCAGTGAATTGTCTGTTTGCTTTGCTGAAAGAGTCTCAGGAAAGGTTTCTCCCAGGACCATTAAGTCAGAGAAGTAATGTGGAGTGTACTGAAACTCACAACTTTATAATACACTCTACTCAATCAGTGGTCTCTGTTTAAATTTTCCTTGGTTATGTTGGGAACCATATGGCATCCTATCTTCTCATTGCAGAGCGAGTCCTGAAGCAATGTCAAAACAAGCTAAATAGCTTTGACTAACAATAGTGACTGCCATTGTCTTATTAGAAAGCCCTAGATGCCCACAAGAGAGATCTGGGGTCCTTTAGGCAAAAGGTCTGTTCCCAATGTACACCCTACACATGGCCTTTGTGCGGGCAAAAGCTCCATGCTAGCAGCACATGCTATTGACACTGTTAGCTGCTTTAAGAGAGCTGCTGGAGAAAGGGAGCTGGGCATGAACAAGGGAGACTCTGCGTTGGTCTCTGATTAGAATCAGGGCTTGAGACAATGCTGGTCTTGAGAGAAGGCATTGGCATAGAGTTAGGATTCCTAGGAGATGGAAATGACTTTTTCTCCCAGGGCTAACATTCCCATTAACTGGAGACATGAGACCTCCCCCTTGCTACAAATTTGACTTGATATCAGACTCATTACTCAAGTTTTCTTCATTCAGGCAGCGTGGCAGGCAGCAGAATACTGGCCAAACATCAAGCAATGGGTTATAGCACCCTGCAGCTAAGATCCAGAACTCACTAGTCAATTTCTCTATACTTCTAAGATACAGTATCACATGTTTGTTAAAATGCTATCTAATGGTGTAAACTTTTAGATGTGTATGTAGTAACCACTATGCTGCAAAAATAGCTGAATACCAAAATATCCCCATCATTGCTATTGAAGCTCTTCCTGCTTGCAGGCATTTCCAGCTAAAGTTACAGGTCTCTTTGGGCTGGCTAGGTTGTAGACCACTTGCTTTTGTTGGCCTGTCAACATTGACAGTACTTATATTATTCAGCATCTTTGCTTAATGCAGAGTTGATAGCAGCTGACGGGTTCCGGGCTGGAAGCCATGCACTATTTTCCTGAGCAAGAAAGCCCCAGGTTATGTCCCAACTAGTATTGTAACGAGCTCGGGGGTTGTGTGTAAACACACCCTAGATGAAAACCCAAAGCCGTGCTATTTGAAACCCACGTTGCCATTTCATGCAGAGTTAGAGCATAGCACGGGACAGCCTCATCGTGCGTGGCATCGGCCGCTGCTCTCTGTAGATGCCTCTGCCCTGGGGAAGTGCTCTCATCTCGGGGCAGGTCAGCAGTGCTTCTGCTGCCTCCTCCTGCTACCCGCTCCTGCAGGGAAGCGCCGTGCTCCTGCCGAGCCTCCCACACGAGCCTTGCAGCCGAAGCTGAGCGCGCTGCAGGCGATGAGCCCGCAGCTGAGGGGAGCTCTGCAGCACGGCTGCTCTGTGCTGATGGGTACCCCGGATCGGCAGCTGGGGAAGCTGGGGGGAAGCTCGGTAAGCTGGAATCGTGCAAGAGTCACTGTTCTGAGTGGTTCAGTGAAGCTTCACGTTGACAGGGAACTTTTTTCATATTATGACTAAGAAGTACAGTGGTCCATGTTTACATAACAAAGTGAAAGAAAAAAGGGGGTTCCGTTTTAGCGTTAATGATGATGTGTCACAATTTAGCATGAAACTTTCCTAAAATCCCTCTGACATGAATCTAGGTATTGCAAAAGAATCACTATTTTAAATGCAGGTTTTAAAAACTTGGAAATGGCTCTAAACCAGTATGTTCTACAGTTTGTTATAGGCTTGCAGTAAAAAGCTCCTGCCATTACTGTAGGCATTTCTTAATATTAATTCAGTCCACACTCAGTCAAGGCTTTCATTGATATCTGTGGGAGTTTTTCTGCAAAGTGATTTTGCAAAACCTGTAAAGGCTGTTTTATGTGATTCATTTTCAGTTACACCCTCCCCTCCAAAAAATCAGTTAATTTCATCTTTGCCTCCATAAACCCTTAGTACTTCTCAATGCTGCTTAAACAGGGATCTAGATGAAAGTGCTTTGTGGAATATGGCTTTTGTCAGGGTAAGTAGAGCTGTTAAAATTCTATTCTTTCCATTTTAAAAATGACATTTCTTTGCAGGCTTATATTAAGTACCAATACACACATGCAAGTACATGGGGGGAAAAAATGAAACAAACCCCCAAAATTCAAACAAAAGAACAATGCAGGGAAAATGAACTGGATTGGAGATTTGAAAAATCCCACAGAGTAGCCCTGTCAATTAATGTCTATTTATTTTCCCATCCATTTTCATTCATGTATTTTATTCGTTGTTCAGGCTGTCTATCCACTTATTCTATTTAATTAAATAGAATATTTTCTTCCAAAATGTTCCATGTGCCAAAAACTAATGAAAGCCAAAGATTTCTCAGCTACGGACAAAAAGACCCCATTTTCAATGGAACAAATTCACCTTTTGTTGGAAAGCCATTACAGCAGCCTTCCAGTACTTAAAGGGGATATGCAGGAAAGATGGGAAGAGACTCTTTGTCAGGGAGTGTAAGGGTAAGATGAGGGGCAATGTCTTTAAGCTGAAAGACGATAGAATTTGATTAGATATTAGGAAGAAATTCCTTCCTGTGAGGATGGTGAAACATTGGGCTGTCCAACCTCCCTCAGCCTCTCCTCCAAAGTCCTGTGCAACAGCCCACAGCCAGTTTGGTGCTCATTGTTGGGCTGGCTGCGGGATGCTCCTGTCTCTCATGTAGAGGGGAGTCTGGAACTGGAGGCAGCACTCATCAGTGTTGAGCAGAGATGAAGAATCACCTCCCTTGACCTGCTGTGATGCTGCCTAAAGCAGGTCTGCATGAGGACAACACCTTTATGGGCAACTATAGAAGGCAAAGAATCTTTTGTACTGTTGCATCACAGGTGAAATAACTCAGGAAGGGCAGAAAAGGTAAAAATGAAAGGATGAAAGATGACTTCAACAACAAGACAGGGCAGGATTTCTGGAAAAAGATGCAAAAATTCATTTTCATAAAAAACATGTTTGGAATACAGCACTTCAGAAAAAGAGTAGTGATGTATAAGAGGGATGCTGTGACAAGACTGAGACACACTGATTTTATTCTGATTCAGCGTAATATTACAGGAGATGGGAGAGTGATACTCTAAGGAAACTGGGATGACAAAATTTGAAAAATTTGCCAGTGTTTACATGAAAAATAAAGGCCAGCAACTGAGGGAGCAAATTCAAGGTGAAAATGTATAAAGCAAATAAAAGAAATAAGAAAAGTATGTTTTCTACATACAAACAAGAAACATGCGCATCTTTCCTTGTGAGTTTTACATGGATGTATTTTTTTCTGCTTCTTTCCTGCTTCCATATAAAAACATCTTCTGGGTCATCTTATTCAACTGTTTATGGAGTGTTTGCACTGAAGAGATGTTAATAATAAATATACACAGTTGATTAAAATCCTCTTTCTCAAACTGCTGAACATTTACTTAGAGAAACCTTACAATATTTATTCTCCATTCATGCAGATAAATCTTCAGGAAGAAAAATATAGTAATGTGAAAAATGGGCATATGCAAGCAAACATACTTAACAAACATTTTAATGTAGATTTAACTATGATTTTCTCTCATTGCCTCAGACTATATAGAGTAAAAGAAGATGACAAACCTCTTCATCTCACTACACAGTGATCACTTCCACATCTCTCTGATGTCCTCCAAAAGAAGGCCAAATACTATTAAGGCTTACATAACTGTAAATCATTTAGAAATGTATTGTAATTATTAAAATTGCTGGTAGAATCACCACACAAATTACAGAAGTTGAGAGTTCTCCTAGGACACCTTGCCTACTTTCCATGAGACTTAACACTTTAACCAACTGTCAATGTCAATTATTTGCCATTGCACCAGTATAAAACTGCAAGAACAGTGTGTATGTGAAAGGCCACTGGGAGAAGCAAGGTCAGAAATTATACAGCAAGTCTCCCTTATGAGGGCAAAGCTTCTGTAAAGGGAAATGGCTTGCCCGGGGTTAGGTAAAAAAACAAGGACAGCCCAGCTTCACTGCTGGTTGGGCCTGTGTGCAAGCCTCAGACACATATTTCTTGCCGAAGCAGCTCCTCAGTTATGGTCTAGAGACTCTTGCAGACTTTCTGATTCAACCAGTATGGTTACCCATAACAATTTCATTAAACTATTTCTGTAGAGTCTTTTGCTTGTTAGTCTTTCCCCTGGTAGAAGTCTGTATGTTCTGTGCTCCACTCCTAAAACAAACAACATGCAGATAAATATGGTGCAAAGCACTTACCACAACTGAAAAATAAACTTCTAACCACAGTGAGGGAGAGGAAAAGAGCTGGGTATTTTGTGGTCCCCAAAGGAAATTGAAATCTGCTTTTTGGTGGAGACATGCTTCAAAAGATGAAACCAACCAAATGGGGAAAATGTCTCTTTTTTTCGGGTATGTGTTCAGCACATATTAATGGTTGCCAAAAGTTAAATGGGAAGCACTGTTGATATTATTGTCTGTTTGCTATTAAATAAAAATCATTCAAGCTTTGTTCCCTTCTCCAGTGGATTAATGAAAGACATCACCCTGACTCAAATGTGATCAAGTTTCCTTTTAGCATATCATGCCTTGCTGCCACACACTTCAGACAGTGGCTGCTGCAAAACATTTTGTTTAGTACCTTGTTTATTATTGTTTTTCTAGTAGACAAATGGTCCCAAATGCAATTTTTTTCCTAAAATTCCAATGGTCCACTATACTTTGAAAGAAAACAGATGATAAAAGCTTCCTTTAAAATTTTATGTCTTCTTTTAGTGACTTCATAAGTAAATTGAAATTATTCCTTAAAAGGAAAGAAAGAAAGAATACAGGAGGGAAGAGAGAATAAGAGAAAGAATGAGCAAATGAAAGAATGCGGGAAGGGAAGGGAAGGGAAGGGAAGGGAAGGGAAGGGAAGGGAAGGGAAGGGAAGGGAAGGGAAGGGAAGGGAAGGGAAGGGAAGGGAAGGGAAGGGAAGGGAAGGGAAGGGAAGGGAAGGGAAGGGAAGGGAAGGGAAGGGAAGGGAAGGGAAGGGAAGGGAAGGGAAGGGAAGGGAAGGGAAGGGAAGGGAAGGGAAGGGAAGGGAAGGGAAGGGAAGGGAAGGGAAGGGAAGGGAAGGGAAGGGAAGGGAAGGGAAGGGAAGGGAAGGGAAAGGAAAACTTATGTATATTTTATGTAGCTAATGGGTTGATTTGTTTGAAATAAAAATTACTAGTATTTTCTAGACTAGTATTTTTATAAACATTCAGAAAGTCACAAAATCACCGAATATACTGGATCCTGTGGGAAGGAACCCACAAGGATCATTAAGTCCAAGTCCTGGCACTGCTTATTCATCCCCAGAAGCATTCTAAGAAAATAATTTATATATGTTATTGAACCAGACATTTTCATGTCTCCACAGACTCGGGAATGATTCATGTCCTTTCCCAATGACAATAATACAGTAGGCTTTTGACCACTAGTGAGCCAAGCTGGCTTGAGCTGGTGACCTGGAGATGAAATGTTTACTGCCAATCTCCCGGGCAACCACCTCCCCCTTCAGGCACCTTTCAATAAATCTGCCCTTCCTTATTTTCAAAAGACACTTTGGAAACATGCCATTTGAATCTATTGAGAATACTTCCAAAAATCCTTTTGTTTAAGTCTTGTTTTTGTAAGTATTTTGTGTAAGACAGGCAAAGTTTTCTTTCCTTAAATTTTAAGTAACTTGCAGATTTTACATGGTTTTATTCCTTTCATTTCTCAATGTCTTATGCTGTAGCCTGTGGCATGGCACTTTGCTGGTGAGCATTCCCACATTAGACGCTGCTTAGGCACACAAATCTCAGCTGTCATCTCTGCTCCTAGGAGGAACCAAAAATGGTCTACATGCTCCCTTCCAGCTTCCTCTCCCACATTGCCTTACACACCCCAGGTACCTCCGCCTCTGCAAACCCTTTATTAAAACTGAGTCCTAAGATAAAAAAGAATTATGACATTACAGAACTGGTCCTGATCTAAACTGCTAAGTACCATTTTAGATAGGGAGTATGAGAGTAAATTATTCCACGGTAGCCCAACACACATTTGCAGAATTATGTGTAGAAACAGAGAAAGTAGTACCTGACACATTGCTGTGTTCTTGGAGATCAGCTTAAAATCTCCATGTTAAATATTCCCAAAAGGCAATGCTTATTATTCCCATCAGTTTCCCATTCAAAGACATGCTCATCTATTTGTGAAACTATCATATAAAAACAATGGTTCCCGTTCTCCATGCTTTACTCAGGCCTTTGTGCAACCAGTTACTGGAATTTTTATCTGGGTCAAGGAATTCAAAGCAGGACAAAATAAATTCAAATTTAATATAATTAAACACTCAGAATGGAATTTAAGTGTAGGGTTGTTTCATTATTTTTGTTACTCTAAGTGGTAAGAGGATATGCCCACCATATTGGCACACGCTGTATTGTAATATTCACAATGGATAATTTCTTTCTTTAAATTTCCATATGTGCAGAGTAAATTCTGTCACCCTGCCTTCAGATTTTTACTATTTTGCATCTTTTAAAGGCATGGATGATATATATGATATATATGATACTTAACTGGGATGCAGAATCAGACACCTTGCGTTTTGAATTTCAGTTACAATTTTAGTAAGTCTGTGTTCTGTAACAAATTCATTTTATATGAGTGATCCACTCACAGCTTTTTCTCTTGAATCTTCTGTTCCACAGATGTCTAAATCAGACCACTGTAACTCAGCATGTCTATGCTGAGGGCAGCAGCAATGCTCCTCCTTCCATGTGAGCTCATCCCTTGGTGGAAGGGATAAGACACTTCCCCTTGCGTTACAAACATTCACTCCCATTGCATTTCCTTTGTCAGTTCAAGACCTGTGGTCTGGTCTTACCACAGACTTACCCACAGCCATCTCTGTGTCCTGGTAAAGCTTTTCTGATGCAGCTCATCAGCCACTCATGTACATGCCAGCTCCACACTTAGAGGATTTGGGCTTGGCGGATGCCTGAAAATCCAAAAAAATTATTTGACTTCCATTGCTAACAGCCACAAGAGTGGGCTGTACGCTCCTACTCACTGAGGAAGGCAGTGTCTGATTTTGAGGATATTTAAACTAGAGGGAAAGAAACAATTTCACTTTTCCCTCACATTCCTGTTGAGATGGATGCAGCCTCCCATGGGGGAGAGCAGAGAGGTTCTGTTCTAAGCATCTTGGTAACCTGGTGCTCCTTCCTTGCACCTGGAGGCTAAAATTGCTACCCAAAGACAGCCAAACTCAAAGATTTACCAACCAAAGTTAAGAGCACTGTTGCTGCAACAGGCAAGGGTTTGTACCCTATGGTGAGTAGGAACTCAGAGGGACGAAGGAGCAAGGGAACCAGCATGACTGAGGAGAAGGGAAAGGGTGAGCTAGAGCAAAGGGTACTTGTTTTGTTGGCAGCAAGTGGAGACCAGGAGAGCGTCTGGTAAATGGGAAGAGATTTGGATGATCTGATCTTCCTGGAAAATTCCATTTCCCTCTTTAGAAATTGAGCTGTGATCTCCACCAGCATTATTATATGCCAGAAACATATAGCATAATAGCTACCTTTGTGGCTTCCTTCTGTCTCTCTTTGTGGCTTTCTTCCTCTGTAAGGGGAGCCATCAGTACAATAGGGGATCTTACTACAGTTTGGGTGCTGCTTTCAAGAGGTTACAAGAGCAAGCAGTGCTCTGGAACAGGTGCTTTTTAGAATATGAGTTGGATTTTTGGTTTTTGGAATAAGCAAATGTACCTAATGCCTTTGATAATAAATATTGAAATGGAGATGAGTGGAATACATGCAAACAAAAACAGATAATAATTTTCATCATTGACTGCATAAGGATCATTGCTATTGTTCCAGGTGACCAATTAATGAGCAAACGGCAACTCTTGATCATGGTCCCATTTTGAATGAGATGTGTCAAACTTGGAGGAGAGGACTTTTGCAGATACAATAAACTGTGAATGCTGCTGAAGAAGAGAGTAGGGGACAAAGAGCAAGGAGGCAATGAAGAGCCCTGAACAGTGTTAAAGTGGAGAAGATTTACAAGTTGTTGATCAAGAAAACAAAGAGTATTATGGGAAGAAACTTCCACAGGGAAAGTGTGCAGAAATCTGCAGCACTAAAGATGAATGGGAGGATTACAGGCAATTTTTCAGCTTGACATGCCCATTTTCATATATGACAACATACCCCAAGGAAAAAAATCAAGGAGAACATGACTTGCTGTTACTGGGAGTAATTTTTTAGCTACAGTGAGATGGCAGTAAAACAGCAACACAATAAGAATTTTTAAAAATTAAATGTCTTAAATATAGCATGTCATGACAAAGAACAACAAAATGCACTGGGATGCCAGCTTTGAAGAAAAGTAATGAATTTTGCATTTGAGAGGAGAAGCAGGTATTTCATGGAACTGCCTGTGTATATCGTGATCAGATGAAGAGTTGAGCAACACAAAGAGCTTGCCAGATTTAAGAGGCTGGGGCAATGGCTCTTGTCTGGGGTTGTTAGAAATCACGTACTTGATTGCTCAACAATGCAGTTGTAATTAGAAGAGTAAAGACAACTCTATGGAACAACAAAAAAAAAAAAAGTAAGAGTTTTATTCTCCCCAGTGGGAAAACTGATGAAGCAGAGCTTGCATTCCTTCTCACAGGGCATTCATATACGCTCTGTTACAGTGTGAGACTGCAGAGACTTTTGAGGCATCCTCACAGACCCATCAGTGGTGGCTCTCAAAGATGGTGATGGAAAGGCGAGACATGGCTTAATTTTGAATAAGAAAGATGGAATCAATCACATTCACAAGAAATCTGAGGAACTTCTCTGATCAGGCAGGGACCTCTAAGCATGGAAGACAGCCAAAGGATTTTAAGAGAGCTGCACTAGTGACAAACCATTTCTTTTCCACTTTTGCCTTTCTCTTTTTGAGCAGCATTACAATTGCTTTAGGTTTTGCTAAGTACAGAACAGGTCTGATTTGAGAAGCTAATAGAACCAATGAATGCCTAGCAAGAAAAGGCACAATTTTTAAGAACCATCTTCGTGTTCAACCCTCAGAATTTAATAGACAATTTCCTTGGCTCCCAATTTAGATGCTTCTAGCTATGCAGTAAGTAGAGACGCATAAGATTCCTCCTTTCTACAGGGCACTTCTGATGTTTTTTGGCAAGAAGACAAAGGATTGATAAAACAGCAGAAAAAAAAGCAGCTGTAATTTAAGGCAAAAGCTTGGCAAAACGCAGCAGGGAAATCTTTCTCTTCTAGTTGGACAAATCTGGTCAAGGCCTCGAGAGTAATTGCTAAGGTTTCCAAGACAGAAAACATAACTTTGTTCTTAAATTGTGTCCGGCCATGACATTTGTATATTAAAACTGTAAGGTTCTGGCTGATTGTCTTGCTCTTCTATCCCCATGCAGTCTGTGGAGTCTTTTTGTACGTAGCCTTTTGTAGGTGGTTGAGCATAAGACAATACCAGGCTCTTCCAGGGTGAAGTAGAGTATACTGGTTACCTATTAGCACTGTCTCTCTGCATCCAGTAGGCATAGGAAGATTCTGGGCAGTGGCCAAGATGGAAAAGGGTCTTTGATCCAGCACTGCATGTGCCATGGGTTTTCCAGAGAGGTGAGAAGGCTCCTGAGCAGCTTTGGAAAGAGCAGGCTGCTGCTAGAAACTTGACATGTTTCCAAAAATGGATCCTAGAATCACAGAAGTACAAAGCTGCAAAGTATCACAGAGGATCATTTATGCCCTCCTTTTACTCAGAGATGGGATGATATTTGCCAAGATGATATGACTGGGAGGATTATCTATCTTCCAAAAATCTCCAGTGAAGGAAGACTTCTATTCACCCTAGGCTGCCTGTACCACCTGTTGCAAGATTTCTTTAATAAGAATTGCTTTTTCCTAATACATAACTTAAATGCTCTTTACTTAATCTGAATATTTCTTGTCCTAAGACTAGTGAACATAATGAACATCAAATTAATCTTTTTTATAACCGTTTACATATTAGAAAACTGCCACCATGTTCTCCCTCATTTTCAAGCCTTCTAGACTAAACAAACTCACTTCCTCTGACCATTCTCATCAGTCAAATTTCCCTACCCTCATGTCCTTCGTCCTTCTATTCTTCTTACTGCATGCTTCACATGAGGTAGTGTCCTCGGGTCCCAAGGTCACTTTAGTTCCCTAGGTAAGGCTTGGACTACTTCTCTTCAGGGGAAGAGAAGACAATAACCTCCTGCATTTTGCAAATGAACGTTCTGAAGCTGCACTCCAGAAGTCTTTCTTCTTTTCTGTTACACTGTTTGTCTACAATAACTAAAAATAAAATGTAGGTGGGAATTCCAAGGTCCTCCTTCACCTTGCTGGTGGATGTAAGGATCTTGGTGGACTCTCCTCAAACTGAACTGTAACTGTATAATATATACTGGTCAAATTAATTTTTTTATGACTGATCTTCAGTTTTGGTTGATGAACAGAACTGTACTGTAAAAATATTTTTGCCTCCAGATGGGACAAGATGGTAGAAGGACAGAAATAGTAGTACTAGTATTAGTACTAATAATAGTAGTAGACAGAAATCTGTAGTACTTTGACAAAGTCAGTCAGTCTTGTACTACTTAGAATCATAGAATCATTAAGGATGGAAAATATCTCCAAAATCATCAGATCCAATCTTCGAACAAATACCACTGTGCCCACTGAACCATATCACACAGCACCACCTCTGCTCAGCTTTTTAACACTTCCCAAAAGGCTGACTCCACCACTTCCTAGGGAAGCCTGTTTCCATACTTCTTATTATACTATCCTGTCCTATACACCACCGTCATAAACCTAGATTTGCAGTGATCTTGAATTTTTTCCTGTTCTCTCCATCAGTAAATTTAACAAAGGAAAATGCAATCTGTCTGTCAAGACAGGAATGACATGCAGTGTGGACTTCAATTTTCAGAAAGCTTATGTGTCAAAGAGTAAGAAATGGCCACTGATCTTTCAGGGTAACTAAGTAGCACCATAAGAAAAGAAAAAGGACTTCTGCAAAGAAAAACCCATACAAAGTTTCTAGTCTTTATGCATCTCACCAGGCTACTTTTACAGGATTTCTTTTTTGATAAAGGTTTCTCTATTGGAAAAATTCAGGCAATTACACTCTACCACAGGAAGCAAGTTCAAGATATAGCTACACAGAAAGATCCTCAAGAAATATTTTTAGAACATCATCAGGCAGTCTTATATCGATTACATGGCTGTCTCAGAAGTGTACTTTGTGCATTTAGAATAAAAGCATTCCCTGTAAGTGCAGGGATAATAATGACAGACATTTTTAAGGCAAACTGTTTACAGAAACAGCCTATGAGAAAAGCACATAATAGACAAAACTGTCCCTCAGGCAGTTGCTGTGGATTGAAAGAAATTCAGAAGTTTTGGGTGGGTTATTTTTGTACTATTCTGTTCCTTTACTATCCAGGATGAAATGGAGAGATCCAAGACAAAAGTTGTAAATTTTGGACTTTTTGAGACCTCAAAGGACACCTTGTCTTCCCATTTAATGAAAGATTTTTTTGCCAAGTAATTTGTTTCAGACCATCACAAGTATTACAGAAGTTACCTTATCTATGGCCATGCTGTTACAATTCAAGTTGGTTCTTCAGTTACTGGCTGTCAAAGTCTAGCAAAATGACAACCCTGAAGCAGTAGGTAGACACAGCAGAGAAAGAGAGAAGAAACATTTTTTAAGTCTTGGTGTAAAAATAGGAAGTGTTTGACATTCTGCCCTGGCATCTGTGTAGTGTCCATACCTGTTATTTTAATTTTGGACATTTTGGTTCAATGAATATGAAAAAGAGGGAGGGAAGGAGGGAAGGAGGAAGAGGAGAGAAATATTTTAAGCAGAGTATCTTAAAGTAGCAGGAAAGTACCCCAGAAATGCCAGGAAAACCTGTTTCAAAAGCAACATGTTAAAATGCATAGGATGATGCCCACTTACTGCAGTTGATAGTGGGTCTTGTCCTGAGCACACAGACACAGATTTTACTTAATATGTAACCTACAAAATTTCAAACTAGGTGAACTAACTAACCCCAGCAACACATTGATGGAGGAAGAGGGGCTTTTACATCTTGTTTGTGATTAGCTGTTTTGAGAACCTTCAGTAATTTTGGTTTTAGCTCTACAACACTGAAACAAGTAATAGCTTTGTCACTGCCATTAGTAATAAGAGAGGGGGAGAATGGTCATGTCATAATTCTGAACTTGGGCAAAGCCTATGTGTAATAGGTACATCAAACAGGATGGAAAGAGGACGATCTGAAAGCTGTAAATTATTGAGTGCTATCTAATCTGGCACCATTGCTTTTCATTAGAAGCACTTCCTGGAAACTCAGGCATTTGTGACCTACTTCAGAAAGGTCTTCATTTAAAAGACATGAGAGTTGAGATACTAAAGATAAGGCATTCAAAGGAGGTTGCATTGTTTTGTCCTCTCTATAAGTTACTCTGTGAAAGCAAAACTCATGCAGTGTCATGAGCTGAGTCTCCATTTCGAAGTCAAAGACATTTCCCACATTTTCCTATGTTAGCCTTTTATGTGTGCAATCATGATATTTCTCATAAATGTTATTTATTAGTAGACCAGTTTCCCCCTGATGCTCTCCTAAAGAGGCCAGCATACCCAGCAGGGGCCCAGTAAATTCAGCTGCTTTTTGCTAGAACCCCACATATACATCATCACTGTTTTATCAGAAATTCACATTTTCATGTTGGATAGCAAAGGTGTGAACCTGAGTTTCAATGCTATGTTCAGGTTTCCTTCCACACTCATTAAATTTGCACAAAGGAAACAATGGTGTTCAGACTTTGGCAATTCTGCGTTAGCCACAGACATAATACAGTTACTAAGATTTAAGGTAATGTTATTGAGAGACATTTAACACCAACTGATTTAAAATAGGGTATGAAGGGACTACTAAGCTTTCATGCATTTTTAAAATACAGTTCTTAGCCTTTTGTCTATGAAGAAACACAATGAAAATATAAATTATTCCCCCAGGGAGAGATATAAACAAAGAAATTGGACTAGAGTATTAATTACAATGGTAACATTAAAAGATAATTAGTGTTTATAAATAAAGGTTGAGGTTTCATACTGGCTGTGCCCGGACTGTGATCAAACCTGGCAACCTTCTGTTGGGCTGCTCTGGGGCTGTTCAGCCTGGAGAAGAGAAAGTTGTGTGGAGACATCATAGCAACATTCCAGTATCTGAAGAGGGCCTACAGGGAAAGCAGAGAGGGACCCTTCATTGGGATCTGTAGTGATAGGACAAGGAGTAATGGGTACAAACTGAAAAAGGAGGAATTTAGGTTAGAAATTAGGAAGAAATTTTTTACTGTGAGGGTGGTGATGCACTGGAACAGGTTGCCTGGGGAGGTTGTGGATGTCCCAACCCTGGCAGGGTTCAAAGCCAGGTTGCATAAGGCCTTGAACAACCTGGTCTAGTGGGAGGTGTCCCTGCCTATGGCAAGGGGCTTGGGACTTGATGATCTTTAAGGTCCATTCCAACCCCTTAACATTCTATGATTCTATAAAATCCCTTTGGGGCTGCCAGTCTTCTCCATGTATCATGATTCTGATGTGCTTATTCTGAATGTCTTTCAGAACATCAAGATCAAAAAGTCCAAAACATTGTGTTTGCCTTCCAAAGGATAACAGTGGGTTTCTGGGGTCTCTTTTGTGTTTTCCAAGGCAGTTTGGTTTTTTTTTTCAGTTGGTTGGTTGGCTTTGTTGCTTTGGTTTTGATTTTGGCTGTTGATTTGTTTGGTTTTTTGAAAGAGGCTTGTTAAAAAGAAGCTAGAAGATGCTGCTAAGAATGTGATAGGGATAACAGTGCAGAACTGAGTGCTGAAATCTTGCTATTGGTTCCTTATTTGTCATCTATTAGGTAAGCCTTGAAAAGGGTTAAAGGGAAACTTACGTGATTAAGTAGCAAAATTGGCCTCTTCGTATAGACACAGGGTATTCTGAAAAGATGAAGTTGTATCTAGGCAAGGAAGATACACTGTAATATGGATTCTAGCAGATTTAATACAAAAACTTAAGTAAGCCAAGAACAAGAAGCAAATGCTGAAGTACTCAAAACCAAGTCTAAATTATTAGCCTGTTAGGAAGGTGCAAAATGCTCTCTAGACAGTCCAGAAACTAAATGCTATATCAGTGTGTGATGTACTGGTCTCCTTCTTTTGAAAAGGATATATTAAATCAGAGAAAGTGCAATAAAGATGAGAATGGTGCGAAACATCTTCTCCAAGAGGTACAACTAAGTAACAGTAGTAGCCCTCAGACTCAAAAAGAGACAGCTTGAGTGAGATATGACAGATCTCTACAAAATCATGAGTTGCCTAAAGGAGGATTTAACTTTTTATTTTCTACTCCCATGTATGAAGTAGGAACCATCATACAAAGGCTGTGAGATCTAGGGTTGGAGTAAACAAAAGGGGATGGTTCTTCATGGGACAAAGATATGCAGCTGTTTGTGTCTGAGGAAAGAGTTCATATGGGCACAGACTGGAGAAGTAGTAGGAGCAGGGATCCATTGAAGGCTGTTGAACCATAAAATTGCATCAGGTCCCCAAAAGTTCTACTCACTCAAAAAAAGTTGGACATGGCAGAGGACCCAAAGGGGGAAGAACCACGCTTTCTTGTCCTGTCCTTATTTAGCCTTTATCATCCATATATGGACACTTAGGGAGAAGGAAGACCAAGTAAAAGGGTCATTTACTCTCAACTAGTACAGACATTCCTGTGGCTGCTCCTGCCTCCCATGCTTTTAAAGTCAGACAAATGTACTCCAGATCAACAAAGAGTTTTTTATTTTTAATTTTTTATTTTACCACACTAGGTAAAGTGTCTGTTCTTAAATTCATAAGATGCAGAGATCTGCTTAGCTTTTTTCCTTGTGATTCTTTCTTGAAAAATGAGTTGACCCTTCTTCCATTTTCAAGCAGTTCATGGGGTCACAGGGTCTTAGACTAATACTGATCCCTAGTTCTTCCTAAGTACTTTCCTCATGTTTTTTTTTTGTCAGGCTTTTGGAGGGATTGAGGTGGGGGGTGGGTGTGGTGCATTGTTTTTGGATTTCTCAGGAGAGCAGTTTTCCGTTTCCAAATTTTCCACTTCCACTTGAGAAATAATATTTCATCCTGTATCTTTTTTACACATAAGCCAGTCTAGTGCTGTTGGTTTCCTAGCAGTTAAGGCCTAAAGATCCTAACAGCGTAGTTCAAGTGGTGTGCTTTTTTGAATATGTTCCTTCAGATGCAGAACCATCTGTACAAAATGTCAAGGTTGTAGACTGTGAGATAGCTCTCTGCCATTATATATTTTAAATATAAGTTATACACAAAATTCTGTATATTAAAGACATTTTTCTCACAGGTTGTCCGAACAGAAAATACCAGCTGCTCAAACAGTGTCAGCCAGGACATGTGTTTTTTAGGCTAGATTTGTCAACAGCCCATAAAATGTAATTCCTAACTCTGATGAACTATATGGTGGGAAAGCACCAATGAGTTAACTTTGTACACATGTGTAGGCAGAGTACTGTCAATGTACTTTAGGGAACCCTGCAAGTAGGTCATGAAGAATATGATATGACTATAGTGGCAAACAAATGGAAAGGGCTTTAAATTTTTTTTTTAATTATTCCAACCTCACATAGTAGTTCAGGGGTTTTTCTTTCCTTTGCTCTTGTGTGCGTGCATGTATGTGTATTTCATCAGTACTGGAGGATTTTTTTTTTTTTTTTGAAAACAGAATACTGCAAGTTGTCAATAAAATATCATGTACTTTCCAGGAAAAAAAAGAAAACATGTAGAGCATTAAATGAGGGTGCCCTCCCTTTCCTTCTCTAGTGCTAAACCCCTCCAACTTACTAAGAATGTCAGAGTTTTGCCACAAAGGCAATGACAGTATAAACTAGGTAGAGTCAGTAAAAGCCTATGCATGCAGTTAGTTGACATCAGCAAGAGCTATCATGCTCAAAATATGTGAAATAACATGTATAAGATTGCACAGACATCTGGTAGAGAAAATTTTACTTAAATCTAGTACTGACACAGACACTAAGATTGCTGTCTTCAGAGCTATAAAAATGCACTCATATGGTTATGCTGAGCATGTGGTTGCTCAAGGAAGATGTTTCTCAAATACTGTCAGGAAAGGGAAAACACAACCAGGACTGCTTTCATATTTCCATGTTTAGTGGTTTACAGCAGTGGAATTCAGGGCCTGCGATCTATTATAGTGGGAGTGAGTATGTAAGTCATGGCATCATCTGGTTTAAAGGCCCATAGCTGTTCTTTTCCATCTAGGATCAGACAAAGCGGCATGAGGCTCCACATAATTAAGAGCAACTATCCCACAGCAGCAAGGAAAGCAGAAAAGATTTCATTGGGAAGGAGGACTGACTACAGTACTTTAAACACATGATTGTAAACAGAAGAAGCAAACCAGAGAATGTTTAACAGGAAAATAGCACTCTGACCCTCCCTGGATTAAATGCTATCAATCAAGTTTAAATTTAGGTCCTACATGGTCCCACATGAAAAGAAGGCAGTAGGGGCAAGGAAAGCTTAACGCCTGAGAATATTTGTATTGCATGGCAAGGAAAACAAGCCTAAAGTCAACAAAGAGCAGCCTGTAAAAACAAATAGTCCTGATGAGAACAGCACTGCCACCCGAAAGCTCATTAGCAGCCAAAAACAGAAGAATTGTCTCTCTGCTCTTTCTTTGCTGACTGCCCCCAGCCCAGAGCTGCCGCAGCGCTTCTGACTCAGCTGCTGCCTCCCTCCTGGCGTAACCCCTGAGCACTTGCCAGCACCCACACAATGCATGCCCTCAGCATGAAGAGTGTTTCCCCAGGGTGGGCTGGGCTGGTCCATGGTGGGAGGCAGGAGTGGAAAAAGAGCAGGAAATATCTGAGGGTTTTTTCCAAATAATAGTAATGTATACATATACATAGAGTAATTGTCTTTATCTCTTCTAAGATAAATCAGTAGAGGGAAATTTTGGGTGTAAAATGATAAGAAGAAACACTGCCATGCCCACCAGCAAGCACATGGGATTTCAGAAATCATGTGAATTCCAAACCCAACGTCCCATCTGTCATCGCCTATTCACTGCTGGTGGAGTCACAGCTGTAGGGCAACGAGACGCTCCATTTCCTCCTGATGCATGGGAAAACACCACCATGCATTTGGACAGAGCTGAGATGTCTGGTGATCAGTAGGGAACACCAAATATATTTTTTAACCTTGACAGCCAACATGTAATTTTAACAAACTTACATTTAGATACCTGAAAAAACCAGTTGGATAATATCAGAGCCCATTTACAGCACTTTGAGATCTTTTGTGCCTGGAGGTTTTACACTGGTCACAAGATTCTGTTCTGTAGATTAAGTTAATCTTAATATGTGGCAGAGTCTAAGGTCTCCAAGGAGACAAAATTATATCTGCAAGCATTATAAAGGATGTTCAACATTGCAGTTTTATTTGCAAGTGCTATTTTTTCCTTTTCTCTTCTCTGTTCAGACCACCAAACTGCAGATAAATGGACAGAAAGAAAAAAAAAAAAAAAAACCACCAGGGAAGTTCTTCAAATGTAGCAAGCTGAAATAGAACATCTGTTATGCACAATAATCTGAATATTTTCCTGCATCACTGTAGCACCTTTCGGATTTCCCATCCTGCTGCACTGACTCCTTTCCTCTTCCAAACCTGCAGATGCACACCAAGCAGCCAACACCTGGGCAGCGCCTGACTACTGGTGTATTTGTGTACCTAAATATATGACCACACACAGTCTGTTTATGAGCTTTATGGGTTTGTCTATTTGTCTTCTTGCAGTTTATGTATTTGTCTGTATATTTGTGAAAACTGAGGTTAGTAGATGCATTGCCTATGCAAATTTGCCTATGCAAATTTGCCAATGCAAATGCATTGGCCTAGTCACTATCTATTGCCCCATGATGGAAACCACTGGATTGTGTATAACTTGGAATATGTGGCAGAGCTAAATCTGTGCAGTAGAAGGGTTCAGACATGTTGCTTGCAAAATCAGGGGCAAAGTTCCAGTCAATTCAGCAGAGAAATCCTTGCCCAAAGGCTGACTCTTCAGTTCCTTACCTGTTACCATTCTTTCAGGATGCAATGGAAAGATGAAGTTCAAGACTAAAAATACTGCGTTTAAAGCCCCTGTATTTGTATAACACACTAATACACAGCTTTGAGTTTGCTTCATTTTCTGATGTCTGAATCATTTTTTGTCCAGTTACATGCATGCAGAATAGAAAGGATATCCACCAAAGTAGAGGACCCATACACCATATACATGCATTTAGAAATAAATTTGAACACCCCATTTAAGAAAAAACAGCTCACAGTAGAATCTAACCTCTTGGAAAACACATTTTAAGTGAAATAGTGAGAACATACATCAATCTTCTATATGCAGTTTTCATTTTTAGAAGACATTGAGCTACAACAGTAAAACTACGATTATGCAGGTACAGTATCTAGTTTTTTTGACAAAAAGAGGAATGTCTGATTTTCAAGAATTTTTAATTATAAGCATAAATCAGATCTAAGCACTTCAGATCTTTGATTTCATAAATCTGTAATCTCAAACCGGATTTTCTTAAGAGTAACTTTACCCTGTAGATTCTGCAGTTAAACAAGTTTCTTCCTCACTCTTTTCATGTTCTTTTGGGTTTTTGGTATTGCCCTCATTTGCAACGGGAACTGTAGCATAATTGCATTTTCTTTTGCAAGCAGAAGAGGGAAATTCAAAACAGGTACCTATTATGTTTCTTATATTGAGATGACTTTTAATACATAAGAAAGAAAAAACCTAAATCTACAATTATTAATTAATTTGTTCATGAAACAACCTGCCTCACAATATTTGCAGACTCTTGCATCAGGTTTAGAACAACATTTCTATGAAAATGAATTTGAGGGTCTTCCACTAGAAAATATTTAGATAATAAACATAAGGTATGAAATTAACAGGGAAGAAAGGTTGAAGTTTCCCTATTTTTCTGTGAAGAATGTGGGAAAATCACAGACACTTCTAGACTGACATATTATTTTCCAGAGGTATTTGAAATAAAGTCATCTTTGAATCCCTTGAGAAACACCCTTGTCCTTGTATGTTTAGTGGAAAGAATGCTGGCAAAAGTCTTTGAAAAGTCACACAAGTGGTAAAATATCTATAGGTAAAAAAACTGTGTGAGTCCCATTAAATACCATCCTTTCCAGCTCTGCAGCATGACGGGTATTTACTTTCAGAAAAGTGCTCTTCTGCACTTGGTAAATATGAGCATGAGGAGGAAAGAAAAAAGTTCCATCTACAGTTTGAGTTTTCCTCAGCTTCTGCATGTGTTCATCCTTGATTTCTCAATAGAGACCGTGAGCAAACATGCTGGTTCATCTCAATGCTGGTGGCAAAAAAGGTGACAAATGCAGAAAAGCATCTCCATTTTTTCAGGGTTGTGACCAAGCTCTGACTATCCCGGCTTGGTAGCAGGCACTGGAAGGCATGGTGTGGAACTGAGGAAGCACCCCCCACGTCTCTCGTTCCGTGATATTGCAGGGTGCTCCCAAGACAGCTTTACTTGCCTCTCTGCCTGAAGACCTGAATGGAAACAGAGAAAAAAAAAGGCAGAAACCTCAGAAAACTGGTGGCAGGCATTCAGGATCTCACATTCAGGATCAATCTTCTATTGACCAGCCTTCAGCCAGGCCTGTCAATAGAAGTGTTTGAAGATCTGTTTGGCTGGAGGTATGCCTCCATGGGGTGCCTGAGACCAGCTGCGGGAGCTGAGCTGGTGGGTCTTGACCTCCCTCTCCATCCTTCTCCCAAGGGCCTGACCAAGGCTGCCTGACTGCCCTTAGGAGCTGGGTGGCTTCGGGAGCGTTTCTGGTATTAAAGCCTTGTCACAGGTCAGTTGCTTCCCCAGTTGTACTTCCTCTAAAAATACGCATGTCTTATGACTTCTGTAGACACATAACTTCATGTCTCCCTTACTCCTTCCCCAGAGGAATGAAGAATGTTAAGCTGCTGGCAGCTAAATTGTATTTAAAGACATTTTTATTTTCTGAATCATATTCAGTGTGATGCTTGTTTTAATTATATTTTATGCCAAGTGCTGTAAGATGCATGCATGGAAGCCTGTTCATAAATAAACATGTCTTTAAAAGTCCTTATTTATTTTCCTTGAGTCAATTTTGCTCCTTTGCTGAGGTGCACAAAAGCTGGGATATATGTTCTCCAAAGCTCAGGCATGGAACCCAGGCACCACACGATGCCAAAGAGCCTCTTTGCACCACTTCTGTGTGGGCTCGCCTGTGCTGTGGCACTGGGGGGATGCCTGCCTCCCTGATGGTTGCTCCAGGGGTCCAAAATTGCCATGACTGCCTGGGGAAATCAGCAACTGTGCCTTCTGGAGAGGCAGGCAGGCACTCCAAAAAACTGCACTCTTTTAGGGGAAAAAAAAAATCTCACCAGGCAAACACATTGTGAACACCAGACAAGCTCTAACAAGCTGCTTCTGTGCGGGAGGCAGAGCTCAGCCCTGAGCACAGGTCCCAGTGGAGGTGCCGTGACCTGGCCGTGCCCCTTCTCGGGGCTCAGACCCCCTCAGGGCACCTGTGGGATGAGGGAATGTCACCTGCTACTGGCAAAGAGTTGGCTCAGCAGCGGGGGATCAAACAGCGATGGCAGGCGTGGGCCTGCCCATCAAAGGAGCCTTTTGAGGCCGATAAAGAAAGGATTCACGTTCTGTTCCTGGCTGGATCCTGTGGACGAGGCGAGGCTGAGAACAGCCTGTGAACAGCGTGGGCTGGAGGACAGCCAGAGCAGGCTGTCCCGCCAGCTTTCACAGGACCTCTCGCTGCCACCGGTCACCCGCACGTGGCCTCAAGCGCTGCTCCTGCTGCCCGACCGTGGCAGCCCTCCCCTGCCCCGCAACCCAGCACTGCCGGCAGAGCCGCTCCTTGCTCAGCTCTGCCAAACCAGCTGTCTCCTGACGGGAGAAAATAATCTGGGATCAAGGACAGGAAACTGGATCTGCACACACAGGCGAGATGAGAAACTCATGTTTTGTGGCAACCCCCCTCAATCACAGTGCTCCACCTCCCTCTCCTACCTCCAAGCAATGAGAAATGAAAATAAAAGGGATGGAATAAAAGCAGGTACACATCACTATTTTTTTCTAACCGTTGTTGGGGGGGGGGGGAGGGAAGGAAAGCATCTAATCGCATTTTTTTTCTGGCATCAGCATGCTCTCCTGCTCCCATTCCTGTGACAGCTCCTGTGCCCTCACTACAGACACGTGAGAATACCTAGGGTTTTTCAGAAAGGTGTCCCATATAGAAAGCCACTGGCAAACACCAAGGAGGGTAGGGCTGCAACCCTTTATGGCTGCAAGCCCCAGCCACTGTCTGCCTCTTGCTCCTGCCCCTCGCACATCTGTGTTTCAACACTCCAGTGGTCCCTCACACTGCTGCTGCAGCCCGCACTGCCTGGAAATGTTTCGAGTGACTGAATGTGTTGCTTAGAAGAAGAAAATGTCCTTTGATATGTTTCTCGAAAAGAGGTAATTAAAGAAAAGCAGCCCACAAGCTTTCTGAACTGGCTGTCCTTCTGGAAAGCAGCTCCCAGTCAGCCCCGCACAGAGCGGTGGCCAACTGCTGGGAATGAGTGGAACCATCTGGTTCTGCTGCCCTCTGTCCCCATTGCCCTGGAGGGGTATTTAACAGTGATGTGTTTGCTACACCAGCACCATTGCCTTAGCAACACCACCAAAGTGTTTGTCAGCATGCGAGCAACATGAATGATGGCGCCTTGTCCGAAGAGTCTGGGTTGCATGTGTGGTTCTTCTTCACAAAAGCCAGTCTCACCACTCGCCTCACAAAAGAGCCTGAGCGGGAAACTGGGAGCTGGGGGGGAAACTTTACAGGGAGTCAAAAGCATATTTTTCTTCTAATTGTGTAGGAACTGCCTTGGCCTTTTGGAATCAGCGGCGTCTGAACTAATAAATAGTACCAGTCTAAAGCTGATGAGAAATAGCTACATTTTAACAAGTGTCTGCTATTTTTAAGTAGTAACAGATCTACTGCAGAAGTGCCGGAGGCCCGCTATGACCTGCCACAGGACAGCATCAGCCTTCTGAGAGCCTGTTTCCTTCAACATTTACTGAACTAGGTTTAAGGAAATTGCTTATATCTCCCTATTGTACTGCTGTCAGTAGGTTTAAATGAAAATCTATTCACTGAAATCCTTTTTCTCATCAGCCTTTTTTCCCCAGATCAGATCAGATGTCAATACAGTCTTTATTGGGAAGGAGCAGGGTCATGCCTGAACAATGTTGTGTTCTTTTAATGAACAACACAGCTTACTTTTCATGCCCTCATGTTCTCAGGAAAAAAAAAAAAATCAAATTCTTTACTGCTATTCCTTATGACACTTTCCTCTTCTTCTCTCCTTTTCCTGCTCTGGTTCATGTCAAAGTTCATGTTTTCCCATGACCAATTCTTCTTGATGCACATCTCTTCAACTAACAGTGCAATTACTCTCCATAAAAGAGATTGCAGAAAAACTGTTCACCAAAAAGGTACAAATACATGAAACCTTTCCATTAGCTGGAAGAAAAATGGCACAATGGATGAACTCTGCAAAAATTCTTTCTTTCTGCAAGGCATATCACAGTCTTTCCTCATTCAGTGAACAAATCTAAAGTTGACAGATCTAGAGGAAGAAAATAAAAGTTGATAGAAAATTGATCAACCAAATGGAAAGATAAAAAACATGTTTTTGCACTTTCAACCTAATCCAGGGGACTCCTAAACTTAGAGAAACCTTTTATCTTAAAAACAGGCAGCCAAGTTCCAATTGACTTCTAAACATGATCAAGTTCTAGACATTTAGATCCTCAGAGATGTTCAATCAAAAAGTTTTATTGGAACAGTCTCAAATATCTGCTATAAACAAACTACTTTAAGACAGCATCACTGATTTTGGGCGTTTGTTTGCTTTGGTTTGGTTTGTATCAATCCCTTTAAATAATAACTTCATCATTAGATTACGTAGCTAGACAGTGGAGGACCTGAGCCTGGCCTTTTCCTTTTAAATTCCCATATCCTACAAGGCTGTTCTGACTGCCAGACTATATCTTAGTGTGAGAGGGGCTGTCTCTGCTTTATATTGATGCTGGATTTAGAAGGCAGGAAAAAAACAAAGAACAACTGGGGGAATAGCTGCTGGTTGCTGCTTCAAAAATTATATTTTTTGGAATGGATCTTCCAAGGCAGGCCCTCTCTCCTCTAGTTGCAGTTGCAGGCAAGGTTAGCATGCTAACTTTAGGTTGATCCTTTCTTTGGGTGCCACAGGGTGGGGAAGCCAAGGTGCTACTCAAAAGTGTCGTGCTCCAAAGCTAATGCTGAATATGTACAGTACAGGGAGTCTGAGGCGCCACACACGGATTCTGAAATTCCTCTGTGTTGTAGAAAATATCGGCACTGTGAGGCTCAGATTTTTGTGTACGTAAGGACAGGACTCAGTTACAAAGACCTAACCCGAAGGGCAGTTTAATATCTCCTGTGAGGATGGGTGACCCACCAGCATTGCCTGGTGTACTCTGTGGTTTTCTCATTCAGCCACAGAGTCTTCTTCCCTCACCTTCCAGACTGATACAGCCCTGTGGCTCCCTCCGAAGTCACCGAGAACCAGGAATTTTGCCATAAACACCTCCTTTTCTGCAAAGAGCCCCGGGCCCTCTAAACACTCCTCCAGAAGTTTCTAGTGTCCCTGTAGTGTATACAGTAAACTCCCTACAGCAGAGCAGAGAGCTGAGCTGGATGCAGAGGGAGAGAGGTCAGAAGAAGAGACTGTCAGTAGTATTTCTCTGTAGTCATCAGAGAGCAACATGAGATGTTCCCTATACTGTCCACACTAACATCTGTGTACATGAAACAGAAAGAGTTGCAGCCACAGAGGGAGGAATGTTTTATGTGGTGTACTTCTGTTTGGAGTATGCTGTTCTGGATGACTTCAGTGCATTTTCACAAGCAAATGATGTTCTTTTGTTTGTATTAAAACATTAGCTCTTCTTTTTCAAGTTTTAAGCCACAGTTTTAAAGATATATGAGAAAGACCTTGCCCCCCGCAGATGCATATCAATCTACAAAAGCTGTAACATGACTTGCAATGCCAGTAGGGCTGGTGTAGATTCTTTGATGCTTAAGCATGGGAATTTATGAAGCGTATTTAGTGTTCTCCCATGTGGTTGGGTAGAAATAATGTCAAAAGAGGCATTGAAAATGGGGTTTCAGTAAATACGAGTACAAAAGGACAAGTTTTTAGGACCACCAAATTATATAAACATATCTCAAAAACAGGGACCTGCTACAGTCAGAAAGTACTGTAGAAATGCTGAAGGGAACTGTTGAAGAAAGGAAGAGCTGTGTATCTTGAAGTGATGAGACTGACATAGGATGAAACCAGAAGAGTAACATGAAAACTTTTGATGTATTCAATTTATTTAGGCTGAAAAATAAAGTGCTGTCAAGGTGTGGAGAAAGAGCACAGTTTCAAAAATGTTTTACCCTTCATATGAGTGGGCAATCTAGAGGTGATAGAGCAACTGGAAATTTTCCATCATTATTTTAATTGAAAAATGGAATGGTAAGTACAAAGTTGCACATAAAAAGTGTATTATCCTAAAAATGTGAATTTTTTTAAAACAAAAACAAGGTAAAAGCCCACAAGCTTTGTTATGGTTGGGGCAACAATATTTGCTAATCAATACTTGAATACATTTAATACAAAAGTGCTATTTCACAGAAATAATGTTTTCTTTAAATTTTAAAGTTTTAAAATTTGGTGAATGTACTGCCAAGCTGCCATTAGATTCTATCAGATCTTGTATAAAGTTCTAGGCTATATAGAAGGAGGTGACAATAATGAAAATGCCATCATATTCTATTTGTCAGTCTTGCTTTTAGTGGTATTTGTCAGTGGTGTATGTAAACTGACTACATCTGCATTTCTTGCTTTATCCAAATGTTTTTCTACAGACAAGGTGCAAATAAAAATCATACTTTTGGATGAGTTGGCATGTGCTTTAGGAGCTTTGCTCCTGTGAGTTAAGCATTTTAAGAGAAGAACAAGAAGATTAAAGGTTAATATAATTTTGTTTTCTGTGTGCAAAGGATGACTAGGGCTGACACTAGCCAGGACTCACCATGAGAAAGATAAAGAAGCACCTTGCACACTCTCTCAAGGGAAAGACAAGGAGAAGTAAAGCCTTAACCAGGAACGGAAATGCTGCCTGGATTTTCAGCTTCTCTGTGTACTTTATTTTTTTGAATGAAGCTATTTTCTCAGTAAAATTTTCAATCACTGAGACACCAATTCTGCTCTTTGTATCTCAGTTTTGAACCTCTGAAACTACAAATTATTTTAAAATATAATAGAAAATCCTTGTCTTAAAATCCTTATCTTAAAATATAATAAAAAATCTTTATCTGAACTTCTGATACTTTTTCTGAACTGTTACCAGGTTCCATCTCTGTAAAAATCCTTGGTCACATCATAATTATTTCCCGCATCAGCTACTGTAACTCTCATTTTAATGGACTCCTGAAGACATACTCACTGAACTTCAAAGTACCTAGAAAACTGCAATCAGACCACATAGTGTTTGCTAAGAATCTTCATCTTCCTTAACTTTATTCACTTACTATCTCTCTGCCCACAGAACTCAAATCAACTGCTAATTATTTTAATTCACTTTTGCCTCACTCTGTATTCAGCCCTTGGCCTAAGCACAATTCAGTTCTCTTCTTCCAAATTTTGCCTTTATTATCATTCCTACAGATCAATTTCTATTAAATATCTACAAGCTAAAGCTAGGAAAGTGAAACTTTTCAAGAGTTTTCTGCGAATTTTCCCAGCCAAAGAGGCAGAAGTTAGCATTTGGCCTTTGAAGAAAGACTTCCATTTTGAAAAGGCAGCTACCAAAAATGGCCTACCTTTTTTAATTCTTTCCTGAATTTTCTGTAAGTCCCAGGAGTAAAAAAAAAAAAAAAAATCAGATAAACATATCTATTTGAATTCAAGCACTCCTATGCCTATGTCTTTCCCTTTCTTTTACTGGGCCATTACCTTGTAGAAGCATAGGAATTAGATCTTATTTTCATCTTCCTTTTATTTCTTCCTTTTATTTTAACACTCCCAAGCTTCAGTACGCTTAGTTTAGGGCTGTCCTCAAAAGTGCCGTCCACTTTTTGTGCTTCCAGGAGAAAGTCCTATCTTATCAAAATTGTGTTACTCTTTTTCCAGGTGGTAGTAAACCTGCACACAATCAATTTGTCTTTTGTTTTTCCATATGCTGTCTTAACTCTCTCATTCGTATCACACCTATTCTTGCACAATAATTAGCACAATAATCAACTTCTAATCCTTGGCATAATGAAGGCTGCTGTAATCAATTAAATAATATTCTTTTTTAACTAGTAAGCATCTATAATCAAGAGATTGATTTCTGGGTGAACCACTTAACAGTGGGCTCTTATGTCTGCTAGTGCTCATGAAATTATAGCACTAAATTCTTATTCTCGGTTTCATTGCTCCAGCACATCAACCATATGTGGTTGGAAAACTTTAAAATTGAACATCAGAAAAGTAAGGGAAAGAAAGTTTCCTTTTGCCTCTCAAAAAAACGCATTGTTTAATTCTTTCAAATACAAATGGAATGCACATACTAATCCACTAGGATGTGCTTAATTTCTTAAAGATGTTTTTTCATGTGATGAAGTATCATCTGACCCAATAAACCAACTCTAGCCTGGGTTTGAAGGTTCACAAAACATAAGCATTGCCCAACAAACTTCCCACTTCCTTTTCTTTTGGTTTTCTGTATGAAAGAATCCCTTTCAGAGGAAATGTTAGAATGATATTTTCAGATATCCAGACAATATAAGACCAGACCACAGAATTAAAGTATTTTCTTTGTCTTAAGATTGCTTTCTTCTCTGAGTATGAATAAACGTTTGGATCAGATAAATTGTTTCCTTTGAATTACAGTAAAAGAGAATTAAGTGGTTAAGCATACAGTTTATTAAGAGACAAACATTTTCATCTGATCACTCTTTAAGCTTTATATTGATTAAAACACATTCTAAAAATTAGTGCTTATAAGGAAGGTCATAATGTGCTTGGAGTTTCGTGCAAAATGTCAAGTGAACTAACAAAATGTCCTTTTATGTAGGCAGTGCAAATACTGTAATTTAAAAATAAAAAACCCTTAAAGTACACATTGCCTTAAATTTTATGTAGAAAACAGAAAATTGTTCAAGTGACAAGAAGAAAAGGTTAAAATACACTTGTCACTACTCTCTCCTGGATGGTTCCACTCTCTTTCAGCTTCAGTCAGGGATAGCTGTGATTTGAGGCAATAACATCTGCATTTTAATGTACTGGGACTGGACAAACAGTGCTTTCCTAATAATGTGGACAAGTTAAATTGCTTTGATGCTTTCATTGTCATGCCACTCTTGTGTTATCAGCCACAGAAATAATGAATGCTCAAATTAATCTCACCACTTGCTTAGCTTTTTTTTTTTTTTTTTTTTAATTGGACAAAGGTGCATCCCTGAGGAAAATGCCCAGGAGGTACTAGCTTGGGGAGACCAAAGGGATCCCAAAATTTTAGAATTTTTCATTTATAAAAAAAACTTGTTTAATATAATTCACGCTCAAAATACTGGCCCTAATTTATAATGTCATCACACTTGTGTTTCAATGAGTTTGTGCCTGATTTAAATAGATAACAAGAAGGCAAGTGAGTCCCCAAAATCAAGGTATCTGAACCCAAAAAAACATTTTTGAGATCTACATGATGAGGCAACCTTTCTACTAATTTGTGCTACTCTGTATCATCAAACATACTTTTATGTTGCCATTAACCTAAAAATCATATAATGCTAAAAATTACCTATAGAACTATATATCAGATCTCATCACTTATTAATCATGATCCATATTGATCAGTTTTTTATTAAAAAATAAACTTTTGGCATGAGGAGTTTGGCCTCTGTCTGGAAGCCTGTCTTTGACCATGGCACTATGCAAAATCCCACAGAAAATAAAAGAACCACCCTAGTGACAAGAACTGGGGTACTTTTCTTCTCATCACAATGCTCTGTACCCAAGAAAATATGGGGCTTTCAATAAAGCAGGATCTCCAGAACAATGACAAGTCTCCTACACTAAGTGCCTTAGTAGACCTAAAAAGGATCAAAAAAATCACAAAGCAGCTAGTGTTCTGGGGAATTTAGCCTTTATTTCACCTCCTTGCTTCCTCATCAGCCCTGGGAAGGAGTGGTGTGGGGCTGTGTGGGACTCCCAAATGTCTCTCCTGCTCCCATCCTTACTCACACAAGAAGAAAAGACAACTTGAATGGTCAGATTCAACTTGCCTTCCCTCAGGAAAAGCCTTTTGTCATCTCCTGCCTCTCTGCCTGTGCCTGGTTTGCTCTTCCTCCTGAGGCAGAAATAAAAGAGATGAACCATAACAAAGGGCTCTTCTTGGCCATCTTAGAACTGTTTGAGGTCTAAATCAAGAGCAAGTCACCTCAGTTCCTCAGGAAAACATGGTAAAAGCTGGCAGCAATGTGCTTGGGTTTCTGGCAAAAGCTTCCATACGAGTAAGAGGTGCCTACTCCAGCAGGGCTGACTGGGTCACATGCTATTGGTTTTCTGTCTTCATGAGGACCAAATGTTGCTTTTAAAGTGGCAGAGAAATGAACAGCATTTAAAATAAGCCAATTTAAAGCCTGGGCTTTTGCTGAGCTTTTATAATCTGCTATTTACTGAAAATATCTCTGTGTGTGAGATCTTTTCCCCTAAGAACATATGTCCTTCCTGCTTGTTTCAGATGCTGATCCTAATCTCAATTTTTTGATGTCATAATCTGTAGTATGGGAATGCAGAGAAATGCCTTCAAAAAAACCCCAGTGCTAATTGGGAGACGGTGCCTTCTGGGGGTTTTCTGTGTGCAATAGTTTCAGGAATGATTGAAAGGAAGCATATTAATCAATTTTGCAGATGATTTGCAGTGGGAAAAGATCATAAACCACTTAAAGGCTGGGGATAATACAGAACACAGTTTTCATAAAACAAAGGAAAAATCTAACATCACTTGGAGCATACTGGACATTCAGTTCACTTCCCACAGCTACTCAGCAAACATTTTTGAAAACATTTTGAAAACCAATACACGTGAGAGAATAATTCAATAACAATTAAGAGCTACACTCATGCCTTAGCTATTGGAAGCAGCAGGAAGAAACAGAAGTATTTTCAGTATCCAATCTTATTCTCCTAAACTCCAGAAATGATAATACTTGTCTTTAGCAAAATTAGTGCTGTAGTACCATGTTGTTATTCTAGCAAACAGGATGTGATAATAACAATCTGATATCCCATTCAAACACATTGTATTGTAAGTGCCACTGATGGTAACAATGAACATCTGTAGAGTGTCTTTTAATATCAACCCCCATAGCAAGATTTAGTCTTCACCCTCAGAGAAAAGGATTTATTCTAATGAACTCAAAGCAGTTTTTCCTTATATTCACTAGCAATTCCAGCTACGTATACAAATCTCTGTGTGACTGCAGAAAGGCAATTGCCCTGTGTATGTTGCAAAGATCAGTAATTTGAAGCTTCCAGCAAGTTGCATCAAACATCATGGATCTTCATCAACATGCAGATATTAAATACACTTGCTAATTTTGCTTGTAACCCATGAATTGCTTAGATAGTATTAGCACCATCTTGTCAGAATGCTTAGAGTTGGAAGAGTCCAGGCTTAAGTGAGCACAGCAACACAACTGGTAAACCATGCTTTGAGAAACCATCTCAGGCCTCCAGACAAATCCATCTGAATGTTTTCATATTGCCTTTGATTCACAAAACATATAATCTTTAATATAGCTCTTTTTTTGGCATTTTAATATTTTTATGCCATTATCTCATTATGGTTTTTTTCTTCTGATAGCTCACATTTCAGAAATTCATAAAGCATGGCCCCTGTAATTGCTGTGATTTGACTGTGGACAATAGAAAATGTGCATTACACAGTATGCTTTACCCAGGTCTTTTAATTAGTAGTCTTATCATCTGGGGGGATGAATAGAAGAATGAGACTCAAATGGTCTCATCCTATTATGGAGTCCCTAGCCAAGCTATTTTACATTTTTGCAAATCAGTGTCCTGTTTTGTAAAGAGACAATTAAAAAGCTATTTGCGTTAAACAGATATTATATGGGAGTTAATTGATAATGTCTGTACACTGCTTTGAACATCTAAAGAACAATATGTGAATTGTAAGAGCTGCTTTCTCTTTCATTTTTTAGTCTATGTCTCACACTCAGATTTTACCTCTCTTCTCTAAGCTCTTCCCACAGTTATTTTATATTTCTGTTATTGATAAATCCAAAGTCAGCTTCTTGAGTCAGTATTCTTGAACCTGGAAAATCCTTCTATGGGACCATGTTGCTTTTTCTTTTATATTCCTTGTATTATACTGTCTGTTCTTTGTTAATTTTATATTTCTGCATGCTATTAAAAGCCAGATGAAACCTTTCCCTCATAATATTTATTCCCTTTTCTTCAGATTTCTTCTCTTTTCTCTGAATCATTTATTCTTATTTTTTTCCTGACTGAAAACAAGAGTTTTCTGAATATGCACTATGTAGGACTACTCAAAAAAATCAAATCAGTTCTAGCTTATGCATTTACAAGAGTCAGAGAATTTTGTATTCCTAGTGTGTAAGATGATTTTCCCATAATTTAATTATGGTAAACAAGAAGGAGCAGGACAAATGAAGAAAGATGGAATGTTTTGTTTTCTAATTAATTTCACACAGACGTAGCAGTTTCTCTCGTGCTGGCTTAAAACGAGGAGCACGCAATTGGTATGAACAACACTGTCAACAGCAACCTCATTTGTTTAACCTCAGTGCATTAAAAAAAAAGAGATGAAGTTTTTTGGAATGCAAATATTATTGTGAAATGGGGGGGGAGGGAAAGGAAAGGAAAAAATATAGGTTACACATGGCTGCTTTTAATGGAAATAGTATGATGTCGTTTCTCCCTTTCTTCATGGTTTGAAGTCAGCAATCCCCAGAGAGAAAAATTCTGAAGTTGTAATGAAAAGGGATCATTTCAGAACACATAACAGGCAGTTCCCTCTTCTTTTATGTTCTAGGGAGAGAGAATGTTTCCATTGTATGTGGCTTTTTGATATATGACTTTGAAAAGAATACTCAATCCTTCCATGAAAAGGTTGAATATTCTTCTTTGCTTAGTTCTCATTCCTGAATTACATTGAAATCCCACTCCCTGGTTATTCAGAACTCGCTAAAGTTTCCCTGTGAGGCTTAAAATCATAGCGGTCTAGTCTAGTGTAGACATTTTAAAAAGAAATACCAAGCTAAAATAAATAATGCATTGCAGAATAAACAATATCTGAGACATAGGAGAGGAAGAATCAACACCATCCTTCCCTTTTTCTTTCCCTCATGGTGACTACAGAAAAATTTATGCCAGTAAAAGGTTTTGCTTACATTAAATTGTGAGGCCATTTGTTGGTGCAATGCATTTCAAGCTCAAAAAGTACTGGAAGGCTGAACTTGAGACATTCACACTATGCAATAATTGCTCCACTTAACAATTAAATCTTAAGCAGTTTTGTTACTGGATTACTCTTCTGAAGCCTGGCTTGAAAACCAATCCAATAGTCCTAAAACAGTGTCTAAAAGAAAACTGGAACTTCAAGAAATCTGTGTTGGACATTTTTCACTGTTGTTCTTCCTGAGCTGCCAGTGCAGTTAAATATTCCACAGTATGAAGAATTTCTAAGGACACTTGGATTAAAAATAGATTTCAAACAAAAAAAGGTGTTGCAAGCAGAGGTGTATGTCTGTGGAAGTAGGGCAATACGGTAACATCTGTAAATATCAGCTGAAATTTTTAATCCTCTTTTAATTAGATTTCTTAGAAAAAGTTTCACATGCTAAAACTTGAAGTAAGGAGTCAGACATGGTGCTGCTGCACAACTTCCAGCTGACTGATTAGATGTTTGCTTTGCACGTGTTGTGTTCTACTAACCTGAAGAGTATTCTGTTCATCTTCCCTGACATCCCTAACAAAAATGTTATTAACCTAAATATGTACCCCCGTATTCTTTGTAGAAAGAGCTTGCAAATTGTTTGTGTGCTTTTTCTAGATAAGATGACTTTCACTGTGAATTTTTCTTTCTATTGATGTGCAAAGGAAGTGAGGTGATCAGTCCAAACATACCTATTATTTCAATGTTAATTCATGGAAGACTTGTATTGCATCAGATCTCATGGGACTTGGAGTACTGCTTAAAAAGTGTTCTCAAGTAATATTAAAAGAGTACAGACCTCACCAAAAAATCTGGGTGAACACAATGTTTCATGGCAGGGATATGCATTTCAATCAACAACACCAGGGAGCACACGGAGTCATGGGAGTCACTGCTGACAAAAGTTCTAGTCCACAGGCTAGATGACTTTTATGAGCACACATCTCTTTTAATGGATCTGAGTAGTTTTGTGAGATTTAACTTGTCTTTTAAATAAAGTATGCAGGATTTAAAGTTTTAACTGACGTGCCCAGGCAACTTACATCTGCATTAAATATTTCAGGATTTTCCAGCACTGTCTTGTGGTATTCATATTCTATTTCTGTAATAGAAAAGACAGTGATTTTTATGAAGCAAGGCACATAGGTTTAACTCATCCAGTAGGACTTCATTCAGGGTGATTTCTTAACTTTTTATTGTATGTGTTGAAAAATATTGATCTCATAGTAAATAGTTTTGTAAATTCCTGCTTAGAAATGCAACCCTCTCCTGTCCAACGCACTCTGTAACTTCTGTAATTACTGTTTTGTGCTGAATTCAGCAGGATTCAGCTGACCTAACCCAAGACATAAAAGGTTAGCACCTTGCCTCAGCTAATTGTCTATGCAACTTCTAGAGACACAGGTAATCCCATTTTAAAGCAGATGTTTCAGATAAGTGCACCGAAATACTTTCCTCAGGTGTGGGTATCCCTCCTTCCAAAGGAGCAGAGGCAGCAAATGTGGACAAGACACCTAACCTGAAGAGAGATCAAATGAACTCCAACACAGTGAAGTCCATATTCTATATTTTCTTGGAGCAGAATCTTGTTCAAAGAAGTTTCATGGAAGATGGTAACTACCTCTAGGCTTTTTTGAGAAAAGCCCTTTCTACTGGAACAACACTGTTTCACAGAATAGAGATGATCTTTTCCCCTTACTCTTCATTTTGTTTCCACCTCATAAACCCCTCTGAATGCATTCTGGTGGTTTCCACAGTGCCCAAAAAGAGTTGAAGAAAGATGGTATGGGCACAGGCAGCCTGAGCAGAGAGATTAGCTCAGAGAGAAGAGCCTGGGATTCAGGTAAGACTCACACACTGTTGTGCAGCAAGGGCAACATTGGGATAATGGCTGAGACTGAGAATGACTGGGCCACCAGAATGACACTGAGTGATGGGGAGTAACAAGACCACAGCAGGAACAACTTGGGTTATCAGCTTAGAGGGAAAGGACTTGTAGAACCTAGAGTAGGACTTGTGTAGGACTACTGTTTCCCTATACAATTTTACACTCCGGCCACAAACACATGAAATTCACCAATAGCACAGGTTTAGCTCATCCCCAGACAGTAAAATGGGATGTTTTGACAAGACTCCACTTAGCCTGATATAATTCAGGGCTGGATTTGTACATTATATAATGTATCTGCTTGCATGGGTTTTACAACCAGTTCATTTTGGACACTGTGGTTTGAAGATAGACTTGACCAAATCCAAATCTGTGTTACAGCCAATTATAGATTACAGTATTTTTAAATGGCCCATATTCATAACTAAAATCCAAAAGGCCCATACATTAAAATCTGCAGCAATCATGTGCTTAAGCATCATTCAACAAAATCAGCTTGCAGCTAGGTAATGAAAATTTGAATCAACACACTCTGGTAACCAGTAACCTTACACTGAATGCCAGCTGAACATTTAAACTGAAAATGCAAAGCAGAGAAGCACAACAACTCGATTACCAATTTCCTTTCTATAAAGAAAATATTGTTTCAAGTGAGCAGTTCTAATGATCAAGTATACCACAAGAATGTGTCCGCAATTAGAGCACTCAACATAGCACTCTTTTTTCAGCTTCTCCTTATCTAGCATCTTCTAAACACTAAGGAGAGATATGTCTTTTGGCCCCAGAATATATGAACAAAAAAAATGCTGGAATCCAACTTCAAATAATTAGTCCTTAAGGAATGCATATACTCACTGTGTGATCTCCCATCTCAAGCAATAATACTTGGTTTATGAAAGCATAGTGAACTAAGGGACAGTGCTATCTGCTGAGGAAGATGCAGAGAGAACTGAAATAAATCATAGTTTTTGAGCTAAAACTTGCAGTTCATGACTACGTAACAAGAATTAGTTCAAAACTCACCTGTAGTGTAGACAAAGTTGATGTCTGCTTCCCCAGACACGAGGGTTTTTGCTAGGCAGGGTCTGATTTTTTCACCCATGGTCAGAGAAAGAAAGGAGGTGCAGCAAGAAACCAGAAGGAGCAAGATAGGTACAGCTTCCAGAGGATGCTAGAATTGAAAGCAGAAACTGCCTCCTCTTCAGCACCGTCTTCCTCGTGGCTTTCCAAGGCTCGGTCACTGGCAAAGTTTTGCTGCCCTGTTACAAGCAAGACTTGTAGCAACTATTTTGAGGTGTGTAGTGAAGCTGCTTTAGTAGGGTGACATGAAGAGAGCAGAAAGGAAAGAGGAAGAAATAATTTCTTAGGAACAAAATACTCTGGGGCACCCTGTTAGCACAGTGCCTGATAAATGGTGCAAATTTGTGCCAGGCTAAATACTGAGCACCTGTACATGCTGGAGGTGCTTTACTTTTGTAAGTCCAATTGGAGTGCTAGAGAACATCATTATTCTGAGTCCAGTGACTGCACCTTCAGCAGCTACAGCAGCTACAGTGCACTTATGACACATTGAATTGGAAATTTTGAATTATTCACTTGCAACTTAATTAGGACTGGAAGCCTGTTTCAGTCAGGGGATATTGTGTCACCTATCATATCTATTCTATGCAATCACTTAGGTATTTCCACAGCACATCTGTCTTCATAATTCATTGAGTAGCCTGCACTCCACTGACCATGCTCCTGAATTCTTTCAGTATAACACAACTTTAGCATAAGACTGCACAGCTATCTGGGCACTCTGGGACACTTTAAAATGATAGTCAGGATACTTCAATAGCACTAACTTCAGATTCTGAGTCAACCAAAAAGGTAACAATTCAATAACTTTTCCCTAAAGACAGAGATACAAAAGCAAATACTTGAACTCCACCAAAGGCAACAAGAAAATCTTAGTGCAAATGCTGTTATATAAGTAGGCTGCTATTACTTGTGTCTCATATTTCATGCCTTTATGAAGCTTAACAGTGTGCATAATTTTAGACATGAGAGGATTTTAATATGTGAACAGGCTTGCAGGTGAGAGTACAAACAGATGGCAGGTATGCTATCGTAGCAACTGTGAACTGTGGGTATTTAAGATTTTTACCACAACATTGCTGAAGTGCTGGGAGATGTTCCAAATTACCTCACTAGCTCATCACAATTACATTTTTAAAAAGTTGGGGAAGATGACATGAGCCTGGGGCAGTAGGCAAGAAAGACGGGAAAGACACAGATGGGAAGGGGGTGTGGAGACTGGGGAGAGAGAGAGAATGAAAGAAAGAAAAAGAAAGAAGCTTCAAAACTGTTCTTTCACTATTCAAATGTTTTTCAAAAAGTATCAAGATGTATTGAGCCCTAAGGCAACAGCCTAAAAGCTCATCTAAGTTGTACGTGGAGAAAACAGGAATAATACCACAGGTTTCAACCATTATTTACAATAACATGAATGAAAGCTGACTCTGGCAGAGCTCCATCTACTTAATGAAAAACTTGTTGAAGAGGAAAAAAAACAGTCTGAAAAAAAGACTGATAGAAGATTAGCAAGAACTAGCATGAACATGATTCCAGCATTTTTATATTTATCATTGAACACCATCTGATTAGTAACAAATATTTTGTTTCCAGTTTTTTTTTAATTGCATTATTCCCATTTTGAATCTGCAAAGCCATGGTTATCTGCCAGTTCCTTGTTGATGTTCCAGCACATAAAAGTTTTGGACATGGATTCGAAAACTTCCAGTGTTATTCAAGGACAGTATCTCTGCACAGTGGTGTAGCAGAAAATATGAAGGTGGCAACATGGAAAGCAGACCCAAAGGGACACCAAATAATACTCTGCTTCTCAGCTCCTTGTAACTCTTATCAGTGTTTGCCTTTAGCCCAGCATCTCACTTCTGAACACTTCAAAGAAAGCATGCAAGGAAATCAGTTATTTGATTATCTCCTCTTTTGTATCATTCCTTCTGAAGCTCGGGCCTCTGCTTAAGAAGGCAAATAGCAACACCATATCCTCAAAGGCATAGAAATAAGAGCTGAAAAGCCATCTCTTACATCACTTAACACAGACTCTGCCAAGAAGAATTGCTCCCTACAGTACATTCATGTGTTTCCTACTTTGCAGCTCTAAATGACCAATGTGATTGGGCTTCCGTTGTCTCCCTGGGGAGGTTTCGCCACAGCCTATTCAAGCACACTGTTTGGAGAGCAAGAGACAGTGATTTCATTGTGTCTCACATCTTGGGATTTCTACAGAGAGGCTGGCTTCATGCTGCACCTGGAGCAATCTGAAACATCCTGATGACGCAGTGGTGAAATTTCCTGTTCACTTGTCATCGTGAACCTGATGGGCAGCACCACCATGCAAGTGAGCCAAATTCCTAGTCAGCTCTGCCTAAAATAAATTCCATGCTAGGATATGACCCTCAACTGAAAACATCTTGCAGCTCTGCTTGGCTTCAATTCATGTCCCTTGGAAATCCATGGGCAAGGGACTAAGATCTTCTGGTAAGCTCTTTGGGACAGTGACTAGCAGGCTGTGTGTGTGCTGATTATCATAAGTAAGCAACTACAACAACAACAGTTGTCAGAAGTCAATATGTACAGTTCTTCCAATAAATTGACACGCTATATATCTGGGGACAGAACCAGGAAATGCTTAACTCCCTAATTATGAAAGAGGTGGAATTAGGGTACTAGCTATTTTCAAGAGATTAATGAATTACACATTATGATACAAGGTCTGATTCTGATCTAACTCTCTGATCTGCTGGGGTAACTCAACTGGTTTCTGTGGGGCTCTTCTTGACTAACATCAGTGCAGTGGAGCAAGCTTACTTCATTTGTAAGCTGTGAGTGTTTGGTAGCATATGCAGTGCCTGTAGCATTCCTTTCTGAGAAACAGTACAGATGTTGTTAGGATGCTGGCACCAGATATTACCACAGTGGTATAAAATATTTGAAACCACTAAGTGGCTCATCTTTCTTCCACTGGATTAAATACGGTCTAAAAAATTCTCTTTGTAATTTACTTAGGCTGCCACTTTTTGCCAGGCAAATAAAAAGAATCTTAGCTTAATAACATATTTTGTTATGATATTGGGGCTTTCTGAGAAGTACCTTTAAGGAACATGGCACAGGGAGAAGATGTTATTTAGAGGTTATTTATTCTGGAATCAACCTCCCTGAACTCCTGGCAATGGTTTCTAGAGCACTTCTGGAGTTTCAAGGATTAAATGCTTAGCATTTTCATATGCTGCTTCCTAGTGCTAGTGAAACACTGGAGTCACATTAGCTGAAGCCTTCTGCATTCCTTAGAAGTACATATTTTCAGAAGAGCTTAGCACTGGCATGATTCTGTTTCCTGTGATGTAAATGAAGATTTCCTGCAAACTTCAACAGCAGCAGGTAGAGGCAAATACTGAGCATGAAGTCACACCCTTGGTGACTTGCCTCTGTTGCAGCTAACTTTTAGGAAAGCCAATATCACAGCAAGTGTATTGGCTGTTTTAAAACTACTTTGCTTCTTTCATTTGTACAGAAGATCTATAAATAAATTCAGGCATTTTTGTTCCAATAAGCTCTATTCATAATGACACTGTCCTTAAATAGCAGGAAAGCACTATAGTAATATAATGAATTCTTTTCTGTTTTGTTTGCAAGCTGATTAAGTGCAATCACAGTGGCTTAGTTCAGAATTCTTCCTTTATGGAATACATTTAAAAATAAAACAAAACACAGTCACCCGTGAAGGACTTCATAAAACGTCCAGGCTGTGAAAGGCAGTCAGCAATCTGTGCAAGTCACGTTCAAAACCTTTGTTTGACAAACTTTCCCAGAAGATTGGCAAAATGTTAAATAGCAACTGTACATGGAATTAGAAAATGAACAGAATCAGCTGACCTGAGAAAGATCTGAACTTGTAGTTCTTCCCACAGCCAACTCTATCAATACAATTTTTTTCAGAAACATTATGCTGATAAAATCTCCCAGGCTCTGAATATTTACTGCTCAGTCATTTATTGTCCTTTTTAATAAACAGGTCAGGGGAGGTATTTGTGAATACGGCGTATTTTTTTCCAAAATCATCAGGCAGCCAATATTTTTCAGTACAATAGCCTACTTGTCTTGGGCAACTTTTTCTGAACAAGCACATGAATGTTTCAAGATTAGCAGGACAAATGACTTATTTATGTTTATCCCTCTTTTTGTTGTACCATTTCTTTAAATACCCTTTCATTCTGTTCAGCTATCCTTACCTTCACTAGCTGTTGTAGATAGTCTGACTTGTGCATGAATAATTTTAGTTTTATTAAAGAATATCAGACTCTGAGGATCCCACTACTGTAATAAGACCACCTTAATGAAGAGATGTCTGCTTGCATCTCTTTACAGGGTAATGCAGTGCAAAGACATGGATACAGTCCCTTGGGTGATATATTCAAAGCTGCCTACAAATTAGCTACTTACAGTGGGCAAAACCCTCATAGGTATTTGAACTTCTTTGGTGTTAGTTCAAACACAAGCTCTATATTTCTATACTCATCAAAGTCTGCCTGTTTCAAACCTTGAAATTTCACTGACTTTTCTAAGCAAATTAGCAATATTTTTGTCCTCTTGTCATTTGCATTACTTTTGGTCATGCTTAGTGTGCCTGCCCTTCCTCTGTCCCCCACAGTATATCTACACAACCCCGTGATCCCTGGAATGCAGCAGTGCCTGTGACATGCTGAAGGAGATGAGAACTCCAGACCAGGAAACATGGCTGTGGCAGGACACTGCAAACACACCTGGTGCATTGGCTAATGCTCTGCTGGGATGGGGCATCAGAGTAAAGCATTTAGTTATTCTTAATGACTTCTTCCTGGAGCGAGGACTCAGAGAATCTTAGATGGAATGATCAGCTCTTTACTTTGCTCTGAGCATCACTGGACTTGATCCATACTTGCTGTTGTGGAACAGGCACTCCATAACAGGGACCAAATTAGGCTCATATCCAACATACTAACAGAGCAATAAAACCACTCGATATCTATGCCATCGTGCCTAATTTCAAGAGGTAATAATGTAAAAATGTGTTTAAAAACATGTAGTATTGCATAAAAAAAGGAAACTGCCAGCTTTTGAAGAGTAAAGTCTTTATAGATGGCATGCAGATAATTCAAAGATAGTTGTCCTTGTTTTGACTGGGATAATTGTCTTCCTATTAGCTGGTACTGGGCTGTGTTTTGGATTTAGGATGAGAATAACGTTGATAATACACTGATGTTTTAGGTATTGCTGAGCAGCGCTTGCACAGAGTCAAGGAAATTTCAGCTTCTCATACTGAAAGAGAGGAAGCTGAGAGGGGACACAATCAGGACAGCTGACCCTTACTGGCCAAAGGGACATTCCATACTACCTGGCAGCATGTTCAGCACATACAGCTTGGGGGTGCTGGCCAGGGAGTGGCTGTTCCTGCCTGGGGACCAGCTGGGCATCAACCAGCTGGTGAGCAGCAATTGTGTTGTGCATCACTTGTTTTGCATATTCATCTATCCTTATTCTTATTATCCATTTATTTTCTGTTGTACTAAACTGTCTTTATCTCAAGCCAGGAGTTCTACCTTTTTTTTCCAGTTCTGTCCCCCAGCCCAGTGAAGGGAGTGAGTGAATGGCTGTGTGGTGCTTAGCTGCCTTCTGGGTTATACCACAATAACTGTGTATTGTAGGCACAGAGAAAATACATACCAGATCCTTAAAAAATCATATGAAGACCAGAAGAAAGCAGGTATGATGGCAACTCATTGAGGAAGATCTCAGAGATCAGAAGATCCCTCTGAGAAATCATTCGATCTGGAAGGATAAACGGAATTCACCCAAAGGCAGGAATTTTGAGAAACTACTTGCAAAAGACATGGATAGTGCACAATAAATCATTTTCCAGATGTGTTAGGAAGAGGCATCTTGCCAGAGAATCTGTAGGGCAAGAGATTATTTAGTCATAAGGGCCAAAAACCATCCTCTTTAAGAAGAGAAGTGCAAAATTACATTTCCACTGCAGCACCTTGATAATGATATTACACTAGTATTCTTCTTTGCACGGGATGCAGGTGATGATTTGCTTCAAATTGGTGCTAAAACTTATGTGAAATTGCAGGAGAACCTTGTCATAGCCACTGGCAGGTGGAATTCAACACATACAAATGCAAACTCCATTCCTTACACCTACTAGGATAGGTTCCAAGTTGCTGTTAATGCTGAGGAATAAAGTATTTATCTCATAACAAATAGACATGTGAAATGATCATCTCAGTGCTCAGTACTGTTCTGTTGAGGCCTTTTTCTTTGTTCTGGCCTTTTTACATCAGAAAATGCATAGAGAGGAGGAACAAAGATGATTAGCAGTGCAGAGTGGCCTCAAGACAAGACCCATATAGCCTAGAAGCATTCTTATACCTGAAAAAGGAATGCCTTAAAACAGACATCACAAAGGACACAGAGCTCAGGGTGATGGTTGGAAAGGCTCTTCCAGTGCAGAAACTGGAAAGTGTCAAGCAAAGGCAGAGCTTCCAAAACAAAACAAATCAAAACAAAACAAAACAAAAAAGTAATTTTGTTTCACATTCCACGTAGCTGAGCTGTGGGTTCCCTTGACACAGGATGCTGTGGGCAATCAAAGTTTATACAGGTTCAAAACCAATTGGACAAAGTTCAGATAATTATCTAAAAGGGTTTATTAAATGTAAAAATGCAACCTTTCCTTTGAGAACAACAAATCACTGGAAGCTAGGAGAACATCAGGTGATGTACCACTGCACACTTATTGTGATCTTATACTTTCCCTACACACCTTCTACTGATGGCTGTCAAAGGCAAGACCCTGGGCTTTGATTTGGTTCGATCTGATCCTTTCTTATTGCAGGCCTTTGATTTGGTTTGATTTGATCCTTACTTTCTTATTGCTTTTCGAGACAGTCTGTGTGCATAGGAGATCTCCCCCCTGTGCTACTGCTGGGACAGCAGTTTAGCTGCTGCAGGTGGTTTTCAAGGCTGTCTCCCCTCAGTGTTCATACTGAAGAATTTCCTTTGCCTGTTAACAACAGGCTGGAGCCTAAACACAGCCCAGGAGGGTGAGCCCTCCCTCCCCACCTCTGCCCTGCGGCTGTTTGGCATGGCACACCTGTGTCAGTGGAGGAGATTTGGAAGACAAACAGCATGGGGAAAGGGCATTCATTTTTCAGTAGCTTAATACAGAGAGAGACCAAGATGAATGGAACTGGTTTCCAATGTTACCCTGGAGACAATGAAAGCTTATAAGAGATGGTGATATAATGTTGATCTGGCTGTCTCTACAGTGTAAGCAGAACTATTGTTTTATGACTCAAAACAGTTAGATTTTCATTAATTTATTTTTTATGTTTAAAAATCTCCTTAGGGAGGCCTGTGAAGCAGAATACATGTGTTTTATCAGTCTGTTGTGATATCTGAGTTTCTACAGAAGACTGTCACAGGATTTTTCTAAAAGTGCTTTTTTTTCCACTCAGCTGAGAAAGAGACAGGTTGGCTGCAATCAGTTACTCAGCCTGTCACCTTTCCATTCAGTCATACCAAACTGGAAAGCTGGCTGTTACACTAAACCAAAATAGCAGACCCACCCCTGACGGGTGCCAGAACCTGGGCTAGGGAAAGCATGAGAGAGTAAAGTGGTACAAGTTTGTGCAATCTGAAAAACCAGAGAAGCAAGAACAGAGAAAGGATGGCCTTGAGTAGGGTGGCCAGATGCAAATTTCTAATCCAAGGGAATTAATAATGTTTTTACTTTTGTTGTTTTTCTCACAAAGGTGGTATTTTCATTACAACTATAAAAGAGATTTGCCAGAGGTGGGGACCTCTGGAAACCTGTCTGAACTGGTGCATGCATGGACAGGAGGATGGATAGAAGAAACCCACTGTGGGAAAACCTCCAGTGACTGATGTTTTTCCTAACAGTCAGCAGGCTTGAAACAGGTAAGAAATACTGAATGTAGATACATCATGACACCACAGCTATCCAAACCATATAGCCAACAAAATAACTGTCCACAGCAAAAGAGATGAGAAAAAGGGCAGTTTTGTGCTGTGTTTTGTGCATTAACACCCAGCAGAGCAAATGGTAGGCTGACATTTTGGATTATTGTATAAAATTTCTTGTCTTTTCTTCTATTCCTTCTGCAACCAGTACCCTTCAATTACTGTGTCTCACCATTATTCAAGGCTAAACTTCTTTGAGCAGATTATTGGTACAGACTTTTTGTTAGATGAGTATACATCTTCTAGGATTATGAGGTCTGTTTATGAAGGACACAGCAGCACAAAAAATAATACTGCTATAGGTAGAAAAATTAATTATAAACTACTTTTTAAAATTAAATCTCAATGCATTCTGTAGTGATGAATTTTTATGAGAAAATGTCATCTTGGAAATACAGTACTGTATGTTAAATGAGGTAATGATAGAAAGGGGATGGTGATGCAAACAGACTGAATATCTTATATTGAACACTTACAGGGTCTGATTCCAGGCTTGAAAAGTAATTGCCTGTTAGAAGAAAAATACCTATTACTTTATCATTCAAGAAATTCACAAGTGGGATAAGCAGCCAATGGAGACATTTCAATGCAAGTAGAGTGTTTATAGGAAAAGATAATATTACCTTACCTGATTTGCAAACACCCTCATTTAAAATTCTCTGACATTAACAGATTGGCCTTGATTGTAGTAATCAGCTCAGTTACAAAAGGCTTCTGCTATATATAACACAAATGGTACAGAAGGTGCTGCTCTCAGCAAACAAAGGTAAAACCAGACGAAAGAGTAATGATACAGGAGTACAACCTGGGGGATCACAGCTAATAACGAAAGCATTCAACTTCAACCAAAGTTTTAAGGGAAGAAACTTCTTACCAGTACAAATAGTGGTGATGCAGGTGGACCATCTCTAATAGTTCTAACTGTAGAAAATTATTTTGATGCATCTGCACATGGCTGCCAGTTTGGCAATTCTTAGATCTGTGTGTGAGAAACAGAGAACCTTATTCCCCTTCAGCAATACAGTGAAATAAACACAGATGAGACTTTAGACATGCCTAGGTCTAAAGACAGTAGGAACCTGATTTTGTGATGGACAAGGCACTTCCCTTTACAAACTTTTCCCTTTTTTGATAATTTGTAGTGAGCGCTGCATAGTGCACTGAGCATGCAGGTTGTCAGCATGGCAGCACTGGAACAGACAAATACAAGCAAAATTATTTCATTTGCCTTGTGTGTGCATCCAGAGCCCTGCAAGAAGCAAGGCTTTCTGCTGCATTGACAAATATCAGCTTTATTGAAGTTCTCATTCTGCAGAAAGGGTACCAGCTGAGGTTTTGAGGATAGATTTCTCTCTTCTTAAGAGGGGAGCTTGGTGATGTAACATATTGAACAGGCATAAAAATTAAAATTAAAATGTTGCAAACATTTTCCTTGACATGTCAGTGGAAAGTTGATGAGCTGGTTTTAATCTGCAAAAATTATTCTGATTTTTCTGAAAGCAGGAGAAAAGTGTGTTCCTGTTGTGGAGAGCTGTGACTGTTTTACAGCATACCTCCAAAAGCCTATCTACTCTACTCATTTACAATGCAGCCCAGGTCACCTCCTACACATCATGAGAGAACAGACAAGTACTTATTCTTCTTACACTTGCTTAAAGTAGAGGAAATGGTACAATTTCATAAGGCTTTTTTTTTTTTTTTTTTAATATGTATAAGATCAAAAAATAGACCCAGACCTTACTTTAAATGGATTTGTGTGTCAGCTTTTAACTTCCAGCAGAGATGTTAGTGGCAAAGCAGATTAGAAAATTGAAAAAGCAATAGGTGGACAGGAGTTCATACAAAGAAGGTTGGGAAAATATCCAAGCAATTGGCATCAGCAAGAGAGTTTATAATTTAATTAAATTATGAAAAGAGTAATGGGTCAAGTGATGAAAACAACAATACAGCCTTTCAAGGCAATAAGGATTAGAGAAGCCATCTTCCAACTCACAAAAAAATCAGTCCTTCATTCCAGTAACACAAGAGCAATTGTAAATTCTGTTGATTAAGTTTGCATGCAGTGAGATATTAGATTTGCTCTAAGCTCTGCAATGCCTACTTTAGCAACTGTGCCACAAGTGCACAGTGAATATTCTGAATATTTTTATGCCCATAGGATGCCTATGGACAAGTGTGAGTTGACATTGCCATACAAAAAAAGAACTATGAAAATGTTA